>NC_087206.1:96678667-96706621 GCF_015104395.2 Macrobrachium nipponense | reverse complement strand
ATGTAATTATCCAGGTTTCATCACCCCACAGCTCTCTAAGTAGGTGGAAGGTTAGCTGTCCTTAAAATGCCAATAAGGATATTGATGATGCCATTCCTGCACCCCCTTAACCCCATCAGTCAAACAAAGATTCTGAACAATTTACACTGATGGATGACAAGCTGTTATTCCTGGATCTCCTCAGTCCCATCAACCTCCAGGAATGAAGACCACATTCCAGTTAGGCAGTTTGAGTGAAAAATAAAAGGAACTGGCGACATTTATCAGTCTTTAACTCTCAGAAAGTTGAATGTTGGTTGTCATTTGAATATCATACTGACAAAGAGTACTTCCAATCATGAAAATCCATAGACCATCAATCTCCCAGTGATTCTAAACTAATTCTTGTTGGCTGGGTAAGATAATGGTGAAAATAATTGGTAATTTTCATCAGGCATTAGCTCTTTCATCAGGCTCTGTATCATGGTCAGTTACTGCTGCAGGAGGGGGGGGGGTGTGGTCTGTGGTGGGAGGTTGAAGCCATCGTTCTTTGGAAGCTTAAAATTCAATTTATTGGCTCCTGTGTGCTTGTTCCATGTAAATAAGTTTCATCTACTGAAATATAATAATAATAATAATAATAATAATAATAATAATAATAATAATAATAATAATAATAATAATAATAATAATAATATATTGGAAGGAGACCCTCTTTCAAACAAGTCTTATTGAAGATATTGCTGCATCAGCTGCATTCAACTTGTAAATAGTCTTCTCTATTTTTCTAATAATAGTTTTCTCTCTGCTATTACAACTGGCGAGTATTGCGCCGATATTACTCATCAGGAGCAGTCAATTCCAGGGATAATTGTCACAAATTTATTTATTTGTTACAGTAAATGAACAAATAGGTCAAAATATATGTTAATATATTTGCCAACGTTTCTCTCGGTATTATCCGAGTATGATCACGGCAGTGGATTGGAGCAGACTGTTGTTGCTGTCAGGATCTACTCAATATATAGCGGCAGGTCAAGCAGGGGTTCAACGGCTAGCTGCGTTTTCATTGGCCGGTGGCGCAATGCGCTCCCGCCATTGGTTGAACGAAGTTTTCTTCAAGACGCTTCTCGTCGTTGAAGGTTGCGAAGTTGCAGCCTAGCAGACCGTCGAGGCTGGGGCAAGGCTTCCCTGGGCGTTGTGTCACGACGGGTCGCGATGTCATTGGCTGCTGGGCTGCTCGTCTCATCTGGTATTCTTAGATCGGGGGTGTCGCTCGGTCTGGTATTACTTGTATTTATACACATAGGTTTCCTTAAGTTGGTGGGGAGGAAGAGCACTTCCTGCGTCGTATTCAATGAGGGCTTCTCTTGCTGTATGAGGAGTGCCTCGAGGAGTCGCAAGCGTTGCTGGTCAGGAGCCCTCCCTATTATCTTAATATTCTTGATAATACCGTCGCATGAGATAGCTTCCTGGTGTGCTGTCATGAATATGGTTTTTTAATCGCTCCTTCTTGTACGTGGCAGGAAATTCCTCTTGGACAGTCTCATAGAAGTCATACCAAACGTAAGAGCCGGGACATCCACGGACGGGGCATAAGAATTGGTAGACTACATTCGACTGTTTCAAGAAGTCTCTTGCTGGGGGGGTCGGGTTGTTCTTCATAACAAGGTCCCGGGTACGTCGATTTTGGTAATAAATTACAAGTTCAAGTTCTTTGCTTTATGTAAACGTTCAAGATATAATACACTCGGAATCAAAGAAAGCATTATCTTATGTATAATAATTTCATTTCATATAGCACTTTGATTATTTATGTCTCACTACACTTTAAGCAAGGAGTTACATGAATATAACCAATATGTAGAACTTAAAAATATATACACATCCGTTCTTTTTCCAAACCTCTCCCAACGCTTCTATCACTTTCACTTTTGGCCTGAACCACAGCCAAGATTTTTCCAAGTGCAAAAACCAATTAATGGGTAGGTGGATTAACGCGTTCTCCCCTTTCTTTCAATATCTCCGAAAATGGAGATTTCCCAATAAATTGAATGCCCTGTGGCTATCAAAGTGCCGTTAGAAATCACTCTTGAAAACGGATATCCATTTTCTAACCTTTTCACTTTTCAAAGTCAACCAATGACCAAAGAGAGTAAGTTAGGGAACCGAAATTTCCTTCATGATCATAATGTTCCATCACTCTAGATATTCCACCTTTCCTGAGAAGTCACGTGGAAGGTTAAGGCTTCAATTCGCGAGCCTGGCAGGGCATTAAGCTCTTTCTTTCTGGCTTCTTTAAAATTTCAGCTGAATGCTCATCTGGACAGTCAAGCAACTGTAAACCCACGAGACCAAAGGAAAATCAGACAGAAAAGTTATGGGAAAAGGTGATAAATAAATATGAAGGTATAGAAGATAAAACCAGTACACCTGGGATTCAGATGGCAACACTACACTAAGCAAGCTATTCACACAGTTCCTCGTTAGACGAATGGATTTCGCGCTCGGCTACCAATCCGGTGGTCCGAAGATCGATTCTCGGCTCGGCCAACGCGGAACCAGAGGAATTTATTTCTGGTGATAGAAATTCATTTCTCGATATAATGTGGTTCGGATCCGACAATAAGCTGTAGGTCCTGTTGCTAGGTAACCAATTGGTTTCTAGCCACGTAAAAATATCTAATCCCTCGGGCCAGCCCTAGAAGAGCTGTTAATCAGCTCAGAGGTCTGGTAAAACTAAGATATACTTAACTTAAGCTATACCACATTTACGTTGTAGCCAAAATAAAACTCCTAGAAAACTGAAAAGTACATGATAGAAAGTGACACACTGTCTACAGCAGCCTGCTCAGTTTTGCGAGCATAAACAACTAGCTCAAGTAAAGAAGAGTGCAAGGTTTTTTGCCATTGTAGTACAATTTATGCAACATAAAACATTAAAACATTACACCTATAATCTTAAAATTCACTGACATTTGAAACTGTATAATTTAAATGTAAAACACGATGTAAAGGCAAAAGTGTTCTGCATAAACTATCATACTTGGAGTTTTTAGAGTGTTGAGCTTTACGTCCCAGTAGCAAACACACACACACATACACACACACACACACACACACACACACACACACATATATATATATATATATATATATATATATATATATATATATATATATATATATATATATATATATATATATATAGTATAGCAAAGTTAAACACTGTATCCGTGTTCTAATATGTTGTCGAGGCCCACTGAAATTCGGAAAAAATTGAAAGTTTTTTTATCTAAGCTTTTGGAGAGTACATTCTCTTTCTGAAAGAGGGAGAGAATGTACTTTCAATTTTTTCCGAATTTTAGTGGGCTTCCTCAATAATATATATATAGTATATAGATATATATATATATATATATATATATATATATATATCTATATATATATAGTATATATAATATAAAGATATATATTATAATATATACTATATACTATATATATATATATATATATATATATATATATATATATATATATATATATATATAATATATATATATATATATATTCTATATATATATATATAAAAAAAAAATAAAGATATATGCCACTAAAGAAAATAAACGAAGGAGTATCCACGAGACCTTTGACGTCCAAACGTCCTTTACTAAGCAGATGAACTTACATACATGAGGGAAAAGACAAAACAAGAAGATTCGATATAACTGACAGATAGGATTATAAAGAGATTAGCACCTAGAATCCAACACACAAGGAAGATGAGTACCTTCCCAAACAAGCATAAACAATGGGATCAATTAAAAGTTTAAGACAATCATCTCAGATATAAGGACAAAACAATTAAAGGATAATAGGTTACAGCTATTCAGAACTTTGGTAAACAAAACCATATTCACAAAACATGTTAGAAATACATTACAACGAAGATAACTCTAAGGCAACTAAATATTCTGTAAAAACTGGGCAAACATCTAATGCAATATTCATTCATTCAAGTGAAAACAACCACCGAATAAATTGGGGTTGGTAGGTCAGTAATTGCAAGGTCAAGAGATGTCTTATCACAAAATCTTTTAGAATCAGTTTTTAATACAACTTACTCTTCATTGTAATTTCAATGTTAGTTGTGGCCTTTTTCATTTAGACCCTTGTATTTGTAACATGTTTAAGAATGACCTCAAAGATATAATTACAGACTTAAATAAAAATTAGTTGCCTTAGAGTTATCTTCATTGTAATGTATGTCTAGCTTGTTTTGTGAATATGTATTGTGAATATGGTTTTGTTTACCAAAGTTCTGAATTATTGTCACCTATTATCCTTTAATTGTTTTGTCCTTGTATCTGAGATAATTGTCATAAACTTTTAATTGCACCCATTGTTTATGCTTGTTTGGTTTGACTCATCTTCCATATGTGTCGGATTCTAGGTACTAATCTCTTTATAATCCCTATCTGTCAGTTATACGAATCTTCTTGTTTTGTCTTTTTCCTCATGCATGTCAGTTCATCTGCTTAGTAAAGGACGTTTGGACGTCGAAAGCTCTCGCGGATACTATATCGTTTATTTTCTTACGTGGCATATATCTTTATTTATGGATTTATCACGTTCCTAACTTTCGCGATTCAGTTATATATTATATATATATATATATATTATATATATATATATATATATATATATATATATATATATATATATATATATAAATTCTAGTGTATTTGATTGATAATGGCATATACTGCGGTCCTTACCAATATAATTACAAACTACATTCACAAATAAGAAAGTTAAGTAAAAAGTTCAGTTCCCCTACACCATATGTATGAGATTTGTAAAGCTTCCAGTAGCTAATTACAAGAATTTTCCATCTGTGAGAGATTCTTCTTAGAATCGTATCTCTTTAGTTCCCCTTGTGAGTATTTTTGACTTTTAGGTCATTAAGGTGATATGAGGAAGTGTTCCCCTTAAATTCTAGATGATAAATGACCTGCTGAACAACTGATCCTCAAAGGTTTCACAATGCCAGTTCGGCAGTAGCTATTGTCAAGTATGATTTCACACCTTCCCTGACCCAGTGTAACGTTGCGTCTCCGCCCCACAGTCAGTTCCTCACACGGTCCTTGGTCCATTAGCGAGCCCTCAAATGCCTGAGGCTCAGTCCTGTCAGCCCGACCTCTGCTACCTGCTCTCTTTCTTCAAACATGCGTACCTTGCCCCCCCCCCCCCCCCCCCCACCCCCCCCCCCCCCCCCCCCCCCCCCCCCCCCTTTTTCTGCTAAACCTTAACATTGGCACTATGATGCCTTTACTTTTCCAAGATCGCTGTGTGGTGGCTTTGTACAGATATCATACTTGCCCAATTACCATGTTATGATAATCATATTAACTTCATGGAGACTATTGAAATGTGGTTCTTTGTTTGGATCAGATATTATGAATATATCTTATTTCGTGTATTCTTCGTTAAAACCTCAGTTTCATCAATGAAAATGAAGATATGGCATATTTTTTCCCTGGCGGTGTCAGATCTGAGTTTAGGGGACCTATGATTTTTAAGAGGATTTAAAAGGTCATGGTCAATATTATTAAAGGATACTCGCTCTCGATCACCCTCTGTGATAAGTATGGACAGCCCAGCCCAAGTGACTCCCGTAAATGTCTTCACCCACCACCTAAGGCCAAGAAAATAGTCTATAATTTCCTGAAATACTTCATTTTATAAAAATATCATGAGGTCCAGTAACTGATGTTTTGAAGGCTATCCAGAGAACATCTGAAGCAACTAAAGTGTCAGAAATGACTATTCGTAGACTTAACAAGGAAGCAAGAGAGGCAGGAAATATAGTGGAATCTTTAGTGTTTCAAAAAAGAAAAGAGAAAGTGAGTCCTTTGACTAACTTGGATGATTTTGATAAAAATGTTATGCAAAGAAGGAATGAATGGTTGCCTTTTCTAAGGGCATAATAGACTGATTGACTTAGAATTTATGTCTCAAGTCCAAACACCGGTGCCAACAGGCCATTCAGCGCATCTGTAATTATAGAAAGAGAAGGAAGGAATAGCTAAATAGTATAAGAATGAAAATAAAATTGAAAAAAAAGTTAACAGGGAAGAAGCAAATCCTTTCCCTAGACTCCCAAGGTCTAAAGCGAATCCTCCTAAGAATTATTATATCTGTAGGAAGCATTCAATGGGACTTACATACCTGTAGATATGACAACTGCCTTTTCTACCTGACCACACCAGAATGATCTTAGAAAGGTAAACGCACTATAACTGTTAATTTTAGGACCCAAGCCTCCAAGATGAAGGTACAAAGGCTGCAACGCTATTGCTCCCCTGGGAAATCAGAACTCACAGCGTAAAGCCACCAGCTACGACAACACCGCCGGCGACACCAAACCCAATTGTGGTGGCCAAAACTACAACACCAACACCCTCCTTTCAGAGTATAAATACTCCCTGCGAAGTTCATACCTTCGTAGTGCATTACCAATTAAGACGCTAAAGAGCAGCCACAACAGCTGAGCCTAGGTTCAAGACTATTAACCTGTTGGTATCCAGTCCTAATTTCATGACTAACCACGACTCAGGCCTCCAACACCACTCTGCTCACGTCCTGGACACGCCCAGTACTCGTCTCTTTTCACCTACAGTCTCACGTCATACAAGAAGTCTGCAATCCCCCACTGTGCCGTTCGGAAGTATGACTATCGCCCTGACCTTCAAACTCGCTAAGCTCCAAACCTCAGCCTGCCCTAGCCATGCCATCGAGAGGCCGCTCTGTCCTAGGAAGTGACAGGAACCATCCACACTCTCCTAGAGTGCCATCTGGCTAGTAGCACACCTGTACTATCACGAGTCGAGCTGCGATCGACCTCCTCCTACCTGTTGTCATATTACTTGGCTTTAGGTGGAAGAAGCTAGTTCGCCCACACCCTATGGTGAAGCTCCACAGCCGACTGACGACCCTCAGGGCCTCAAGTCTCTATGACAATCACTCTAAGAAGGGAAGAAAACTGCAGTTGGTTGCCAGTAGTCACCTTTTTGCCCTTGCACTTATTCTTTCTCTGTTGTGAAATACCCAGGGTTCAAATTCCCAAATTCCTTGAATTCCATTTTAGTCTTGTCCCATGTAATGGTGAGTTTTCTTGCTTGACATATGCTTTCGCTCGGGCGCCCCCATAGTGAATTAACTAGTTGAGTAACTTTGGCTTTGATAATACGTCAGTGTAATAGTGTTATTGTTGCTATATGCATTGCACAGTCAAGAACTCTTGTGTAGACTCTTTTTTGATGAAGTTTCTCGTCTCCGTACAAGGCCGTGGGGTGAAACCTCTTAACCCCTCACTGCAATGTAATATGTTTTTCATCCATGGAATCAATACTGTTTTGGGTTAGATCTTCTGCTGCAGCTGTAATAGGACTCTTTAAGTTGCTGAACTCTGTCTTGACTTTTGTATGACCTTGCTTCCATTGACACTCCTACTACATCATACAGGTGTGTATTAAACTGCATCATAGCAGCTGTTATTGATACCTCATTATTTCTTCCTTTACTACCTCTACAGGTTCAGAGTTCTGTTTTACTTCTTCTCTCCTTTATGAAAGCTCTATTCTATATTCAATGCATCTATTTTGTTCTTATCTGAACCGATTATTCATCACCACTTATTTCCTAAACCCATTCCTCCCGTCCTCTTCTGTCATTCGTACCGAATGTCAGAAATGCTCTTTCTACATCTAAGGATACTGATTTTTTAGCAGATATTTAAATGATTTTTCATTAATCTAGACTTAATCAGTGACCGCTAAAACTTAGCTCATTTCCACACTTTCTTTTTTTTTCCATTTTGTATTCATCTTAAACATCGGTGTTTTAATAACCCTCTGCTAATTCCTCTATAGGTAAAATATTTTTTTGGTCTTTTTATGTTTATGAGTTCCTCTATTTTCTCATTTATTAAGTATACAAATCCATTTCCACCGATTTCCCAGTTACCAGTGAATGTTATGTAGCTTCATCTACCCCTGGGAAGTCTTTGAAGTCACTAACGATTTCAATTCTAAACGTAACTTTTTCTGCAATAGTGAATGAATGACTTAGGCAATTCCACAATTCATTATTAGGCCCCGGCAATTATTCAAAGACTTATTAATTTTGATATTTTCTTGGTAAAATATGAAGTTTATAATGGTTAAATGTAAATATAAAAACTTTTACAAAACGTAAATTATCAGAGAAATTTATACTAACAGTTTTCAAATCAATAGAAATTGGAATTATTTTCTACTAAGCAGTGACTTCTGCTATTATACGTATTATTACAGTTGGGATATTTCTCGTGCCTCTGAATTCCATAAGCTACTGAGCAGATCGGCAACATACCTTCTACATCAGAAACTGTAAATACGTTGAAGTCCCTTCAGCATTCAATTCAAAGACAACCAAGTAGTGATTTCCGGTAAATAAATACGCCGAGGTCGTAGCTCCGTGAATCAGGACGCCGTGTAAAATCTTGGTATGATATTACTCATACAAAAGAAATTAGTAAACTATCATTAACCCATAATGATAAAAGATGCCAGTAAAATCTATAGTTTATGACCGGGGGGAGGGAATTAATCAAGAATGCCGAGTTAAATAATTCACATTCTATTTCACTTAGTTTATAGTTGAGTTTTTCATATCAAGAATGATTGTGAACGCATTAATTTTCGTTACGATTTTTGATAAGTATTAGTTCGTATACAAATAAGAGTTCATTTGAACTAATTTGTGGCTAGAATACACCTGTAAAGATGAAAACCTGATCATCCACTTTCCTCAGAGTCAAAAGATTATAAAGGAAAAAGTTGACCAATGCTCTCTTCCAAATGTTACGCTATACAGTGTTTTCAACCTGTCCAGGCATCTGTCTGTCTTAATGGACATTTGAATGCTAATGCCCTACGAAATATATATATATATATATATATATATAATTATATATATATATATATATATATATATATATATATATATATATATATATATAAATATATATATAATATATATTTATTAAGTAATCATGGATGGAAATCATTCTTGAAGAAATGAAATATAACGGGGAAAATTTGGCGAATATGAAATAATGATAATCAGACTCCAGTAAATACATTTGATAAAATCAGAACACAGCGTTTAAAACCTAGATATCGGGTTACGAATTTCTCCCCTTTTCTCTCTCCCTACTACTCAAGCGTACAAAATACATACGCGGCCAAATTCTAATATTCATAATATAATTTCGCAGTACTCCCATATCATGTTTACAGTACAACCCTCCAAGTGCCGTATTGGGATGCTGATAGTGCTCCAGCGCTGTCTTCTCTATGCTTTCCTACATTCATTTCGAGGCGAGTATTCTGTCCAAACAAAACTTTATCCTAGCGTGAAATAGTGCCCGTTTTTCGTGACGTGACGTACGAAATAGCACATTTACAAGAATCTAAGAGATCCCTCAAGACTTATTATCAACAAAACGGTCCTAACTTTCCTTTCCCGTCCTATAAATTCTTAGCAACATACCGCCGTGATCTTTCCCTGTAATGGTACGAGGCTTCCATAAATCTCTGTATTCAGGGGCAAGCCAGTTACGGACATCTCATGAAAGGTTCAGCTTTCGTAAACAGGAAAGATATACGCCCATTAATTGTTATCTCAAATTTCCGCTGTTTCTATTCATTCTCGTGAGCTAAGGAGTTTTATTTATAGATTTGCCGCAGTCGAAGTGATGATACGTTTATTTAACATAAAAAAATTCATCAATATTCTTCTCATGGACTACTAGCTTGTACGAACAGACGATGGCATTTATTGAAGTGAATCATAATCTAAAGTTTTAATGCCAATGAACCCTATACCTACGAAACAGAGACACTTAAATATTAATAAAATGTGAAGTATGACGGTCCTGCATCCTCAAAACACCTGCGAAAATTGTTTTTTTCTACTGCAAAGGGTGAACTCAAGAGCATTCTCTTCCAAAGATAATATTCCATAATATGACATCTATAATATAACAGACCGGCATTCATAACCTAGAACTCGTGAATTTAGTAACCGTTACAATATCAATCTCCAAAATAATATACCAATAAAAGGGAATCGAGAAAATTAATCATGATATAACGCCACCGACAGATACATCATTTACACACCTGTGAAGAACCTAATTCGCGTACGCATACATATGTAAGAATTACATTATATATAAACCAGTGACCTGGGGTCATGGCATTAGGAGGGTTCTACGTGACCAAAGCAGACCTAGATTACGCTATGCGTTGTCTGCAGTAGCCTGATCTAGCTCAAAGCTTTGTCAACATTTTTATGTTATGATAGCTTTGCACAACAACTTCCATGGAAGCGGTTGAACACTGTTAACCTACGCCGGAAACTTGTAACTTCCGAGCCGGCGAACTACGTATGTGTTTTTTATATAATGAATTGCTGAGATAGCTAATGTTCCGCTATCGACGCGATGCTTTAGAATGGCAGTTCCACGCCAACGATCAAACATATCGGTCGTTCCGACCGAGCTGCATCTCCTAGTATGGAGTTACAGAATAAAGTTGTTAACTTGTTCAACTAGCCTGTTTGAATCATCTCCTCTAGACAAGAAAGAACCTCTCTACTAAGATATCCAAGGGAGATGAGAGGAACCAAACATTACTTACGGATAACAGCCGTAAGGGAAGACAAAAAAGTCTATCGCCAAGCGATAAGACATTAGAAGTGGTGGCAGCGAATAAACGAAAAACATAATTAACAAGACCCAATATCAGCCGACCGAAGGTCTACAAGAACTAACTTCCACCTTCAATATCAAACTGAAAACAGTGGAAACGGGATCTTCAATCAACGCAACAGTTTATGAAGACGCAACTATGTCCTTCATCGAGAGGAATACAAGCATTTAACACTGACGTTTGAGCAACTGTTGTCACTTATCTTCGGAGGAATCTTAACCACCGGTAACGAGAGCAGCATTGAAAACAACATCAACGGAAAACGAATAAAACAAACACAGGGAAAAATCCATCCCCCGTTCCATGAGGCAAGGTCTCGCAGAGTGGACAGCTATACGCAGTAGTGCAAGGACGGAGGCTGTGACGTCATCAAGCTTGGCCTTCCCAGCGCATCGTGCACCGAGAGAAGACCGTGACGTCATCACGACTTCCGACGCGAGACGTGGACAGGAACTGTGACGTCATCCCATGTCAACAATCCTTCGCAATATAATCTGGAGCTAAGTACCATTTTTATCTATTCAGGTCTTTTCCTCAGTGAAGTGTTGTTCATCAAGAGTCGATCGTCCAGTATTCTGGGGGTGAGTTGTTCGCCATATTAATCTTCCTTCATTACAGAACCTATCTTCAACTACGAGGTTCTCGCCCGCAGATTAATTTTTTTTCTTTTCTAGTTGTCATTAACCATTTCTTGCAGGAATTCTCCGTATAATATTTTATCATATTATCTGTATTTTTGTATCTTTTGGGGGATTTTCCTATTATTATAACACACTTATACAGTACATTGCTTATGCGTTTACGTAGTGGTCGAGTGTACTCTTATAGATATTTTGATAGGATTGCAAGGAATAGAAGTGATAAGAAAAAAAGTGAAAGCCGAAATGGCAACCACTCCGGCTGGCAACCCCAACGTGGTGACTCTCGTTGAGCGCGAGGTCAGCGAATAGTCCCTTTTCAAGGTAGGGTCAATGGGTTCCTGCCTCAAAATGTTGAGGCATGGATCTCATCTGTAGACGCTCATTTAAATGCAAAAAGCATCACAGACCCAGCAGTACAATTACAGGAGGCCAAGAGCTTCGTTGACTTTGCGAAGGCGATGCAAGTGCGTATCTAGGGGGGTTTCTTTCCAAGAAGCGCTTACATGGGACGAGTTCAAAATTAGATTACGTGCCGTGTATGGGGGTGAAGAGGCTTTAGATGTAGTATTGGCATTGAGAAATATCCTTAACCAAGCCTCCATGACTCAGCTCAATGTTGTCGAGCGGGCGGCGCTAATTGCCGACCGGCTAAATGAATATCAGGATAGTTTAGGTAACTCCGGGTGGGTTGCGGGTGCTAAAATCAAAGTGAAAGATTTTATCCGTTTGATCTACCTTACGTCTATCACTGTAATGTTGCCTGAAGCGTTAGTACGGTGTTTTGATAAAAAATTGCAGCCCGACAGTACGGAATTAGATGTGTATAAACAAATCAAAAAACACATGTCTAAATGTACCGACCTAGATCCTTCGCTCATTCAAGTTTTTGCAAAAAAATGAGAACAAGCCACAACAAGTAAATGTTACATACTAATAATAATCAAGTTGCAGGGATGATTTGTTATAACTGTAAACGACCGGGTCACATGATTTCAGACTGTCGGACGCGTTTTTGTTCAATACACAATAGTTCAACTCATTCATATAACCGTTGCTACTCGAGGAATCAACAGCCAAACGCTACAAACACGCAACCAGTTGCTAGTGCAAATAAAAAGAAGGGTCCTCAGTACTATAAGAAAGAAACAACCAAACGGAAATCTGCACAACAGCAGAAACAAACGAATCGTGCTTCAGGTACCTCTGTTCCTGGGCCGTCTAGCCAGAACTCGCAAGGGCAAGCGAATTTTCAGGGTGTGATAAACAAAACAAATACCACGTAGTTCACTCCAAGGGGGGAGAGGGCGATGTTGGGTCATCAATATCAACATCTTTTGTATCAAATAATCAGTTTAATCATTTATCAGATCATTGTGAGACAATTGATTTTCCTATGAAACACACGGCCGAATCAAAAAAATCTGTGCAGGTTCCCGTAGATTTGCAACAAATTCATGCAATTATTAGTCAAAACGAGTTGCGACCAACCTTACATGCAGTAAATTTGGACCATAAGTCATTCACTTTGTTCTTTGATTCTGGTAGTCCACGTAATATAATGGATTTAAGGACTCATCATTTACTCTTTTCAAATTTCCCTATAGAAAAGTCCGGAATAAGGCTCTCAGGTATTGGGAATAATGAACTAAATGTTGTGGGCGTAACTCATGTACAGTACAAGGTCGGTAAGCGCACGTTTGCTGATACCTTTGTCGTTGTACAAAACATTAATATGTATCCCGCAGTAATTATCGGATTACCCGTCTATGGGCACTCAAAATATTATCTTAGCACCTGCAAAACACGGCGTGTATATCAAAGGGAAATTCTATAGGTCTTCTAATACCCTAAAATCTGTTTTAGATAATAAAGAGACAGACAGAGTTGTCACTTACATTACGGAACCAATCACCTGTCTCATGAACCAAGAAATAATACAGGCAACCCAACAGAACTCTCGCTCACCCGTGAATATCAGCTTGCACGCAAACTCTCGAGCCTAACGTAACTTCAAATATATTAGTGCGTGTAAAAAGAACCTTGCCAGGATCTGAAACATTAATCCTTTCCGAAACTCTGAAAACACACGGATTATCCGTCACACAAGCCGTTTATACAGTCGGCTCACAACAGCAATGTAATATCGAGTCTTGTAATCATTTGAATACCACTTTAGTAATCCACAAAAATCAACATATCTTGGATGCCGAAGTTTATAAACATCGCATTCTTACCGTAGCTGAGATAAATCACGCTCAATCAGTCGCGGATGAAACCCTTTTGCAATCTATAAAGAACAAAATCAATAAAGATATTCAAGAAGAAGAAATTCAGCAGAAATTTTTGAATCTGTTAACTAAATATCATGATGTTTTTTCCACTACGGATGGAACCTTAGGAAAAACGGATGTCATAGAGCATCAAATCAGGCTCAAGGACAAACAGAAAGTAATCTATGTACCTTCGTACAGACTTCCTATGAAATTTCAGAATGAGATAACAGAGGAAGTAGGTAAAATGTTAAAGGAAGGAGTCATTAGGAAATCAAACAGCCCTTATAATTTTCCGTTAATAGTAGTACCGAAAAAAGATCGAACTTGGCGGATATGCGTAAGATTTTCGTCGTTTAAACGAAGAAACAATCCCTGACAGATTCCCAGTACCATGTACCGATGATATCCTATCTTTACTAGGCCAGAATAAATATTTCACAAGCCTAGACTTACTAAAAGGATTTCATCAGATTCCGATGGAACAAGAGCGTATCCATACACTGCCTTCAGCACAGCCAGGGGACATTATGAATTTTTGCGTATGCCTTTTGGTTTACGTTGTGCTCCTATAACTTTTACTCGTATGATAAACGTCGTGTTTGGAGACTTGTTGGGAGATATCCTACATGCCTACATGGATGACTTAGTAATCTTTTCAACACATTAGAAGAGCATTTACGTAAATTGGAGGTAGTTTTGTTACAAAGGTTAAGGCAGCAATAATTTAAGGGTAAAGATAAGTAAGTGTGAATTTTTTAAAACAGAACTAGTCTATCTAGGTTTCACGGTTTCTAGTGAAGGTCTTAAAGTCGTCCACGATAAGGTGTCGGCTATCCGTAACTTTCCGATACCTACTAACGTCAAGGGAATACAGCAATTTTTAGGATGCAGCGTTACTATCGCCGCTTCATTCCCGCAACTACTCAATCATAGCCGCTCCCCTAACCGATCTTATAAAAAAGGGCGTAGATTTCCGTATGGTCTGAAATTCATCAACAGGCGTTCGATAAATTGAAAGATGAACTGTGTAGTTCTCCTATCTTGAAATTTCCTGACTTCAATAAGGAATTTTTCATAGCAACAGACGCCTCAGACCTAGGAGTAGGTGGGGTTATTGCTTCAACAATATGATAGACAGTTTTTCCCTATAGCTTTTTATTCACGTAAACTGAGACCTTCGAAAGTAAATATGCAGTAATAGACAAGGAAGGGCTCGCTATTGTTAATTCACTCGTGCACTTTAAATTCATAATCTACGGTTATCCCGTCAAGGTTCTCACTGATCATAAGCCCCTAACCGACTTCCTTTAAAGGCTTTAGTCACAGCCCCAAGCGAACTCGGTGGCAACATGATCATTCAGGATTGGAGCGAGGATCGGGTATTTACCTGGGAAAGCAAATATCATTGCGACGCATTATCACGCAACCCCTCTTCATCTTGTACCGAGCCATTAGCTGAATTAATAGATATCTCAACCTCCATGCCCGTGGTTAAAACTATATCCGAACAGGAAGATCTGGGCTCTGGAGTGCTGAACTATTACAGACGGAACAAAGGAAGATCCGCAAATAGAAAAAATCATCATTGCGTTAAACACAGAAATCCGAAGGAAAAAGAATACCTAAAGTATAAGCAGCAGAATTATATCCTACAGGAAAATATCCTGTGTAGATCCGTGACGAGGAAAAACCCGCAACACAGCCGCAGTTGAATAACAACCAGGTGGTGGTGCCTATCTCACTCATACCCACTGTCCCTAAAGTGGTTGCATGAAAACCCCACTGCACGGACACCCGGGTTTATACACCTTGATGTCACAGAAAGCCAAATCCTTATTTTATTGGCATACGATGCTTAGAGATATAAAAAGCACATAGCAAATTGTCGCACTTGTCAAGAATACAAAGGGCACACGAAGACACCTGTCAGCCTAGGGGCTTACCCGTGCCAAATCAACCCTTTGAAAGAGTACATTTAGATTTATTAACAGGATTTTACGAGGTCAGACAGAGGAAATAAGCACCTCCTAGTAATCATAGATGCTTTGACTCGATATACCGAACTTATAGCGCTTAAAACAAAAACCGCGGTCGAGTGCGCTAGGAAGTTTTACGAGTCCTACATTTGTAAAACATGGAATTCCACACATCATTATATCAGACTCGGGCGGGGAGTTCAATAATCATTTCCTTAACTCCTTGTGCGAATTCCTTTGTATAAAGAAAATCAATACCATGATCTATCACCCAGAGTCTAATGGGCTAGTGGAAAGGGCAAATCGTAAGGTTTTAAACATTTTAAGGGTCACCTTAGGGGGGGCAGATCCCAAACTGGGACATTGCCATACCTGCGGTACTAAGCACACTTAATCACTCGTATCACTTGTGTCTATTAAAATGGACACCGCACGAGGCACTGTACGGTATCCCGGCCCGAACGCCTTTCCACATCTTAAAGCCTACAACTAATTATCAAATCCTCTAAAGGATGTTATGGATGCAAGCATAAGTCGATATAATATAATTCGTAAGAATTTAGAAGAAGCACAGATTAATAATGAAAAAAAAAAAAATCATGATAAAATAGCTAAGCCAACTAGAAACATATGCCGTGGCGATCAGGTATACATACAAGTATACGTGCGTAAAGGTTTAAATTATAAACTGACACCTAAGTTTGAAGGCCCGTTTAACATTTTAGAAAATTTAACGGCCAATAGAGTTAGGGTTCAAAATGTATCCAAAACCCCCACCCCCTGATGTGAGAATAGTCCCGCCCCATTGGCACATATCAGAATCTAAAGAAAGGTAGATGGAGTGAGGGAAAAAATGGTTGTATTTATGAAACTTGTATAATCAATTATATAATATATCTATTAATCATATTGTATGTAAACCTATTCTTTTACGCGAGTTATTACATCTGTTTTACTCATTGCAGGTTTTCAAAAATGAATCTGTTATTGTTAGGAGTGATATTGTGTATTCAGACATCTTTGTTGTATGGAAAGAGCGCTAGGACTAAAGACATAGAATTTAATCATGGCTCGATTATCGAGAGAATCGATGATGTATTCATCGTGTCAAGTAATATTATTATCGAAGTAGATATGCATGCTATTTTCTTACCTGAAGATGACGTCCTTAACTTAAATTAAAAGAATGACCTGATGAGGTTTGGTATTTCCCTTAAGGAAATGCATGAACGTAATTTTTCATGCTAACTCAGAGATTTCACTAGCTCAAACAATAAGCGTCGCAGAAATGTTGTCTTATGACATACCAAAATAAAAAAAACCGCCGAGGCAGAAGAACTCGCTCGTGACCTGCTGATGTGGTCTGTGCGGCACAATACTCTTGAACGCCGCAACCCGCTTATTCTAGCTGGACTAAACATCTTAGGATCAGTTGCGAATCTAGGCTTAGGAATCTCAAATCGCCTCAAGATAAATAATCAAAATAAAAGAATTGAGTTTTTGCAACACAAAACGGAACTGGCCTTATCAGAACTTCGCAGCCAGTTATCTTCGATCAATCAAATAATGAATATCGTTAATGAACATTCAAATAATATCGATCAGGTCATGAAGTTCAACATTTTGCTGGCTTACTTTAGCTTACTATAGTTCGAAAATAGATCATATTTTTCCGTGTGAAAATATCACATTTTATTGAAAAGTCAAAAGATTACGTAGAAGCGAAGATTAACGTTTTTTTTTTTTTTTAGGCAACAAACAACTGGGTGTGTTTATCTCCTCACCTCATGCCTATTAAAGATCTGACGTTAACTTTAGAAAACGGACGGGAGAAGCTAGGTTATATTCCTTTATTAGATGCCCATAAAGTAGAATTCTATTATAGCCTAATATCAGTCAGCGTTGAAAATTATAGAATTATGATCACAATTCCTTTTGATTCTTCCGATGCTTGGCAATCATACAAAATAGCACCGTTTTCCTACTTTTATGACGAATAACTCAAATCCAGTAATATCCAATTTAACGGGGCATGTACTGATTTCTTCTGATAGAAATCATCATTTACAGTCATTAAAGACTTAGATAAACTCACTCACTGTTCAGAAGCCATGAATAATAAAATTTGTACAGCTGACTCTTTTGAATTCTATCCTATATCAACGGATTCATGTGAGTTAGACATAGTGCTAAACGGCTCTCTCTCTCATACAAGCGAAGGTTGTGGGGAAACTGTTTTATCCCTTTTACGGTAATAAATTCAATTACAGGATGAATAATGGTTCCTGGATCCGTTATGATAAGGCCGGATTCGACGTCGTGTGTCCGGACACATCCACCGCCCATGCCCCTATCTTCGATAGCAGCCGATGGTTGTACGGGGACATCTACAAACTATACCGTTAGAGGGGTCAACACGATAATACGTGAGAAGGCGTATTTCGCGAACTACACGTGGGCTACCACAATCATCCCATCACTACCTCTCCCATACAACGCGCGAGTAGCTCATCGTCTGACGCAAACTGGCTGAGATGACCCCAGCGTCATCGACTTATCAGGTGGAGAACATCTTCGCTACTACATTCTGCTAGCCGTGTTCAGCGTGACGGCCATATTGGTTATCGCCGTCAACATCTTTGCTTGGCGTAGGCTGAGGCGTAAACAGAAGGATCTCCAAGGGAACGTACTGGCCCGTCTGGATGATGTACCCGTTTAAACTCAAGTCGTTTGCGTTTAGGGCCGCCTGAACCTGGCCACTTCAGTTCGCCTAGGGAATTGTCTGGAATTGTGTTGTGTGTGAAAAGCGGTCCGTATGCTGGCAAAAAATGTAGGAACAAGAAAGAACTCACGCCTTTGTTGTTATTTGAACAGTTAAAGTATCTCCAGGGCACCTTCAATAAATCATTTAATAACCCAACATATTTATTACCATTAATATATTCCTAAAGGTATTTTTCGGGCACCTAATAAAATATCAGCCCTATATATTGAATTTCTGCAGAATTACATTGTTATACTATTATACAATTATATTTATCTATTATAAAGAGTGACAAGTACTCTTTAACAATTATCCATGATCATGCTATAATCATTATTTAGTAACCATTATTCTTAATCAGGTTACATGTTATCATATTAATCATGTATACATGTTTTGTTATTTTTAACCATTTTATTATTTTTGGGTACATAATCATTATTATTACCAAACATGGATCTATATTTTCCATGCATTTATCTTTGTTTATGAATATGTCAAACAAAGGGTATGTAACAGAACCTTTTTATGCATTTAATCACTTAGTATGTTACGAGCACGCTCCTATGAACAATGTTTAAAGTAATTTTTTTTTTGTTATTCAAGGCTTGAATAGGTAGCAGACCGAGCCTAATGTAAGAATTACATTATATATAAACCAGTGACCTGGGGTCATGGCATTAGGAGGGTTCTACGTGGACCAAAAGCAGACCTAGATTACGCTATGCGTTGTCTGCAGTAGCCTGATCTAGCTCAAAGCTTTGTCAACATTTTATGTTATGATAGCTTTGCACAACAACTTCCATGGGAAGCGGTTGACCTGTTAACCTACGCCGGAAACTTGTAACTTCCGAGCCGGCGAACTACGTATGTGTTTTTATATGAATTGCTGAGATAGCTAATGTTCCGCTATCGACGCGATGCTTTAGAATGGCAGTTCCACGCCAACTATCAAACATATCGGTCGTCCGACCGAGCTGCATCTCCTAGTATGGAGTTACAGAATAAAGTTGTTAACTTGTTCAACTAGCCTGTTTGAATCATCTCCTCTAGACAAGAAAGAACCTCTCTACTAAGATATCCAAGGGAGATGAGAGGAACCAAACATTACTTACGGATAACAGCCGTAAGGGAAGAACAAAAAGTCTGATCGCCAAGCGATAAAGACATTAGACATATAATCACACGGAATCAAACATAAGCATGGAAAACTAAAGAAAATGGCTCCAGTTTCGTGGTTTTGTTTTTGATTTGATTTATTAACGCTATTTGCAAATCTCAATCACGCTTACTCTTAAATTATAGTAACATACCCAAACAGCTGCTAAAGGAGTTTTACATAAAATCAAATAAATACATATTGGCTTAAAAAACCTATCCATACATATAAACGACACATTTAATGTTTATAGAACCATACCGAAGCGTGTCCGTGCACGTGAGAGTATATATAAAACAAATTAAATATCTAAGGCTGCAAAATGGCATAAGGGGATTTTAAGAAAGCGTCGAACAAACCTTTGACAAATTTTTTATGTTTTGCTAAATTCATTATTAGTAATTCTCATGCTGCATGCGCTGACACAAGAAAAAGAAATTGCATGAAATTCCGAGCATGTAAAATCATTTCTAAAAATGATTTTACTGAACAGCCACCTGGAACAACTATTGCCTTGTCAGTGTAGGAAACAAATCTTTAACGTTTTCAAAAATCATTATTAGTAATTCTCATGCTGCATGCGCTGACACAAGAAAAGAAATTGCATGAAATTCCGAGCATGTAAATATCTTGTAAAATCATTTCTAAAAAATAATTTTACTGAATAGCCACCTGGAACAACTATTGCCTTGTCAGTGTAGGAAACGGTCTTTTACTGAACTGGAATACTTTGAATCCGGCCAGTTACACGAAAACTTACATTTTAAGGTTGCAAAATAAAACATGGCCATTTAGCTAACTGCTACCAATGTTACTCTTAAATTTTCTTAACATGAGTAGCTATGAACTGCCTTTCTAAAACTTTTTCTGTAATTTTATGATTAAGGTAAAGAAGAAAGAAAATACCACGCTTACCATAGGAAGAATACCTTTAGAAAATTTAGAAAATTTACCGAATTAAGCCTTATTTTCCTATCTTATTTCTGTTGTTATCTTTAGTTTAAACCACTGATTAACGTAGATCCCACCAAGGTAAATTTGTAGTATGTATATATATATATATATATATATATATATATATATATAGATATATATATCTATATCTATATATATAATATATATATATATATATATATATATATATATATATATATATATATGTATATATATATATATATATATATATATATATATATATATATATATATATAATATATATATATATATATATATTATATATATATATATATATGTATGTATATATATATATATATATATATATATATATATATATAATATAATATATATATATATATATATAGATATATATTATATATATATATATATATATATTATATATATATACTATATATATATATATATATAATTAATGAGTAAGAAGTAAAAAAGCCAAGATTTCCAAAACTTTGCCGTGTTGTTAATACTAAGGTAAAAGCAGAGCAGATTGAAGAATCCTTTGTTTCCACCTCTTGAAATATTTTTGTGGGGAATTCCAGGAGCAGCTTCATAAGTGGACTAAATAAAACAGGTATTTTCTTTTTTCTTTAATAGAAAAGTAGAAAGGCCTAAATAATGTTAGGGACTGAAAGCGCATGAAAGGAATAAATAAGCAATGACATCGGTCTTTATTTCCTTAAAACATTATATGTGAAAGCTGCTTTTAATATATCACAAAATATTTCGGTATTATGGGTTATCCAGCAGACATAAGAATTAATCATATACAATATATAATACCTCCTAAGGATTTACATATAAGACTTTAAAAAAACTAAAGTAACCACATATGGCTGCATCCACTAAAGCGGCTTTTGAAATTCAATGGATTCTATTAGACATTTCAAGCTATGTAAGCAGAATCATTATATATGAGTTTATTATGGTCTCGTTAAGCACGTAAGGATCAGCGTTAAGCTCTTAGAAAGTGCCCGTTAACTTAGCCTAAGCAATGAATTAGACATTCTTCAGTTAATCGACACTGGTGGCGTAAATGCTTATGGAGATATTTCCTCGAACGAAAGCGTACATATAAATATATGTTTTATATATATATATATATATATATATATATATATATATATATATATATATATATATATATATATGTGTGTGTGTGTGTGTGTGTGTGTGTGTGTGTCTGTGTGTTTGTGTGTGTGGTGTGTGGGTCACCTTCCTATTAAACTTATTAAGTTAATAATTGACGAATACAAACTAATATATATAGTAAAAAATTAAATTTACTTGCTTATTTAAAAGGAATATATATGAAATACTAAAGTTAATCACATTTGCAAAATGGGGAAATTAAAAATTTGATATTACAGACTGATATGTGTCAGGATGGCACGAAACGTTTCTATTGATCTTCTGAGTTTCGGTAAACCTACAGATGATTTGATATTCGTACCTTCTGATATATACAGTATAGTACTATAGTATATATATATATATATATATATATATATATATATATCTATATATATATATATATATATATATATACTTGTATTTTCTCTAAGTTTAACGCGATATTTGACAAGCTTCTTTCTCTATCCCGACAGGAAAGTCAGAAAGACGTGTTCAAAAATAAACAAAGATTTTACAAAAAAAAAAAAAAAAAAAAAAAAAAACTGGTCTATTATATCCGGAATGCAAGAGCTCAAGTCAGCCTGTGTTTGACGCGAGAACATGCCATGTGCCGTTATTGCCTCTTGCCTAAAGCTTTCTTGGAAATGTGGAAAGTTTTCGACGAGTTTTACCCTAAAACCATCAAAAAGAATTCCTTAGACAAGGAATATGACGTCATGAAAACTTTCCAATAAAGCCTTTGATTATGATGACGAAGGAGGACCTTCGCGAACGCCAAACGGAATTTGATTGAAGAAAATATTTTACACGTCACTTCATCATTTTCACAAAAACAATGAGTCAGAAATTTATTTCTGAGAAACTCGTTTCCAATCCTACATTTCCATCATCTCTCAGAGTGAAGGGGCTAAGTCGAATGGAATATCATCTAATTGAGAGCTGATTGTTCAGGGAAGTGGGTAAAAATCGCTGGTATGTTGGACCTCAGGTACTTGGCACTTTCGTCTGAACTGATAATGCTTTGGAATCTCACTCGAACGAACAAGGATCGGTCCTGTGGCGAGTCAGAAACATATTTCTGTGATACACGTTTCCATGTCCTTATTCACAAATTATATATATATATATATATATATATATAATATATATATATATATATATATATATACATACATATACAATACCTATACATATACATGTACATATATATAATATATAATATATATATATATATATATATATATATATATATATATATATATATATATATATATACCTATATATATATATATATATATATATATATATATATATATACCTATATATATACATGTACATATATATATATATATATAATATATTATATATATATATATATATATATTATATATATATATATATATATATATATATATACACCTATACATATACATATATATATACATATATATATATATATATATATATATATATATATATATATATATATATATATATATATATATATATATATATATATATATATATATATATATATATATATATATATATATATATGTGTGTGTTGTGTTGTTTGTGTGTTTGTGGGGTGGGTGTGTGGTGTGTGTTGTTGTGTTGTGGGTGTGTGTTAGATGCAACGTAAAATTTGAAATGCAGAGTATCTAATTTGCCCCTTCCCCACACCGCAGAAACAGCATTATTTATTGCCAACGTGAATGTCCTTTTAGAACCTTTGAATCATAAAAACCAGAAAATGACCAGAAAAGCAAGCAGCAGAGTCTAAAGAAGCTCGCCTATCGTGCAATTTACTAACTCTGGAAACTCAAGAGAATCCAAACGAAAAGCAGCTGGTCAGGCAAACTTCTCGATCCGAGGCTAAAGAGAAGAAATACTAGTTGTTATTCGCTTCGTCAACCCCATTTTAAGTCTTCAAAAGGCTTAACGAAGTTTATAGCTTCTACTTACTGGAGACGGGAGATTCTTTACACGTCTTAAGCAAATCAATTTAGCAGCTGTCGCATACTTCCAATTCGAGAAATACTTCTTCATTTTGAAATTAAATTTCGTATCAACATGAATGACCTTAATAGGCATTAGGAGGACACAGCAATGCTAAAATATTACACAAACTCTCATGTTTATATATACTGTTTGTGCGTAGCACATGAAAAGTCTTATATTGAGGGACATTTCATGACAATTTATTATCTAATTTAATTTACAGTTCTGCCAAAATTCTAGCTATATATTGGCAACTTACATTTAAGAAATTTGTCTCCCCGCAAAAACTATAACACACGACACGATAATTCATAAATTCTGAAGATACTTTAATCACAAAAGTGGCAGGAAACAACTTGATCTCCTTACATAAATACTGGCATTTGCTTATAAGATGACATTTCTTACCAGTAATCCCACGACTGTACAAAAATCTTTATTCTTTTCCAAAGCTAGAAACCGCATTTACGTATATATTCATCAGCTATTATGGAATGTTATGCGAGTCCAAGTCGACAACATCACTGAAGTCTTCATTTCTCCTCTGTCCGCTGGTTCGAATCCACGAGAGGACATATTTATTATCAACTCAAAAATTCTCCTTCGGTTAACATATATGAAAATATATTAATTCTGAGGTAGCGCGAATTGGATATTAAGGGACGTTTGTAGCTTAATATATCTATATATATATATATATATATATATATATATATATATATATATATATATATTATATATATATATATATATATATATATATATATATATATATTATATATATATATATATATCTAATAAAAGGAGCCCATAAAAACACCAAAATATAGAGAGAAAAGTACTATATTTCAGAGACTGCGGTCTCTCTCTTCAGGTATATGAATGAGAAAAGTTTACAGAAAAGGTGGTATTTATACCAAGAGATCCATCCACAGGTAAGCCAATTTAGGTCACCCCCGTTGATAATCTTCCTTTAATCTTCTTAAGCGTTGGTTGAATGAAAACCTCGTCGATCACATCTGAAATCCACGCTCTTTTGAGATGTTCATTACCTACCTCTCTTTCATTAAGGCCGATTACATCATTTGACTCTTGTACCGGCAGTTGCTGCTATAAATTATACGTGAGAAATTCCAGTTTATTCTATGGTTATGTTCATTTATATGGTTGAAAATAGCTGAGTTCTGTTGTCCATACCTAACTGACCGTTTGTGTTGTATTAATCTCTGGGGAAGTGATTTTCCTGTAAATCTGATGTAAGATTGGTCACAGTCCTGGCATGGGATCTCATAGACCCCAGAGTCCTTAGGAGATGTCTTTTGTTGGACGTTAATCAGGGATTTGGCTAAGGTGTTCAGGTAAGTAAATATAAAAGGGTTAGATTTTCCAAGGGTCTGAGTCACCTTTTTAATCGTGTCCAGGTGGAAAATTTTTATTTTGTTGTTGGGTGTATCTCTGGTCTTGTCTTTAGGGGGTCTAATACGTTATTAGATGCACATAATTCAACTAACTTTATTATTTTGTCAATAGGGTGATAATTTTTCTTGACTTCATTTTTCTGAATAGGGTGATAATTTTTCTTGACTTCATAGTAGCTTTTGATAAATTCATATCTGACAGAAACTACACCCGTGAAGAGATATGTTTAAAAGGTGTGTTACTAAATGCTTTAACTGATCTAAATAAGAAATATCCTGTTCCCCGTGGATTTATGACAGCCATCCGCTCGCTAAAAAAGTTACATGTTATAATAAGTGGATCAGACAAAGACGGCAAAGTCGTAATAATGGACAAAGACTTCTATCTCGACAAAATTAACCAACTCCTTAACGACACAAACACTCACGACAAACTGACTAAAAATCCCCTCCAAATCGATTTCTTTTCGGCGAGAGAATATTTCCTCCAACACTAGATACCCTTTCGCTTACAACAGAAGAGGGGGGGTTGCAGACAGATACTTTCTAGCAAAAAGAGCCATGATGGGAAATTCATTTATTTTTCACCTCCACCCTGCAAAGGATTCTCATCATTTTGTATATTCTTTAAAGTAGCTTATTTCTCCATGTCATGCTACAATAAAATTCTATGGTTCCTAGTTTGGCTACATTCTTTATCGCATACTTTTTTTAAAGTTGGCTCCATTTCTTACACGTTATAGTTATCATATGTACAAAACTAATCGCCATTCACTACTTTAGAATTTCAAAGGTTTACTTCCTAAACATCAATAAAAACCAATTCAGAGGGAAAGCAGCTATATGAGACTGACGTTTGTTTAAACAAGTATCAAACACACACTTTTCCTATTTATTCCATCACATAAGCATTTAACATAACAATAAAATATCTTTCTTCGGTAAATGTCCTCAACTTATTCTTCAGAAATATACTAGATATTTCAGATATTAAGATCTGTAGATTATACTGATACTGTTAAGCCGTCAGACAAAATTGTTACTCTTTATTATTACCAGGAATCGAAAATTCAGTTTCAAACGTACGAATTCCAATGAATTGTTGTCGGAATCGGAGGTTGGATTAAAATTCTCAGATTCCGATACTTGAAACAGCTCCGATTCTTTCCATTCTCTATTCCTAATCCGAGTACTCGTCTCATTGCTGATTATATATATATATATATATATATATATATATATATATATATATATATATATATATATATATATATATATATATATATATATATATATATATATATATATATATATATATATATATATATATATATATATATATATATATATATATATATATATGCAATTACTATTAAGGTCAATGGCAACATTTTCACAGACTATCTATTTATTTAAACATTGAATCAGAATTTATTTGTTTCTATTTACTTACGTCACCAGACCATTTCTTCAACTATTGGCCGCGTTTTTAGGACTGGATTACAAACTGACATAAGTAGTTTTTATTACGGCATGCGGACTGTTAAGCTAATTCTTAAATGTAAAATATGACCTATATAGTGTGTTGAATTTCTAATGGTCGGCGTGTCTCATTGTCTCGTTCGTAGTCTATGCAGAAGGTAGGGCATTACTCGTGTTCCGTAAGACATGCCCTATGCCACAGCGAGCAGTAGGGTGCCTAAGCGATGGTACAATTTCCATCTCTAGCTGATAATTTTGATCTGTTCCATCGTTGATATTTTCTATCGTCTTCTGGGTTCCTTGAAGAAGGGAGGATGAAGTTTGTTCCTTTGTATATCTAAAGAACGATGTTGTTGATTTATACTTACGACTTCTGCTATTTGCAATCTGTAAAACCTGGCCCCCCCATCCACTGTCTCTGTGACTTCCAGTTTCCAGTACCTTCACTCTTCTTTCCCATCAATCACATTCTTAGTAAGACTGACCTCCTTAAATCTTCCCAGATACTTAGCATCGGCAATTTCAAGTTTACAATAAACCCCTCCAATATATATATATATATATATATATATATATATATATATATATATATATATATATATATATATATATATATTAGATATATTAGTGTATATACATTTTGTCCTATACGAAGGAATACTAGATATTAAAAAGAATTTCATCACTTTTCGACCGATTGAAAACGCGGACAAAAGCAGCCACCCACAGACATATAACTATTCCGAAACTTTGCAACGCATTTTGGAAACTTTCTGCATCGTTACAAACCATGGCCACCTTCTGTTTTCCATTAGGAGTTAAATGGAAAGAAGAAATAAAATGTGGTAAAAAGTATAGAAGGTTTCATCTTTCCTACTTCCCCGACCATTTGATCTTTCCTAACAAAACTCTTGTGGCTGGAGCTCAAGAGTGTAGGAGCGTGAATCAATCTCAAGAAATTTTGTGGTTTTCATAATAGTTTCTTTTATTCTATTTACTATGAAATGATCAAACTTCAAATTATTTTCCTTTGAGATCCGCAACTTTCTTTTAGTATAATGCACGCTTGCTTTAGGATTTTAGGGGCATGTTGACACGTTCAGTTGAACGCATAATCATAACAAGAAACTAAAAAGTGCTTATAATTTGTTAAGAGATAAAATGGCGCTACACACAGAAGATTCGCTATTGAAACGATTCATCTTTTCCAAGCTTTTGGGCAAACATTGACAAAGAGCCACTGAATTTTCATTTTCCTGAAGATGAACTTCTACGAGAAAAAAAATACTTTCGTAACCAACAATAATACTAAATGCCCGAATAGCAGAAAAT
>NC_087206.1:96656405-96673905 GCF_015104395.2 Macrobrachium nipponense | reverse complement strand
ATCCAGTCAGTTCGATATTTCTTAACGATCATCCATTGAACATCTGTGAAATACCTAAACACAGAGACCGGTACTAGAATGGTTGATCAAAGACAAGAATGTGCTTGAACGTTTGAGTATAAATAGAATAAAAGCTTCTATTATCAAAAAAAACCAAAGAGATATAAAGGCCATTTTGAAAGAGAAACTGTGAAAGTATTTCAAAAATAATTTTTTAACATTAAAAACAATGTATTTTAGAAGAAAATTTATGTAGTAAATAAAAAAAAAAGGATTTCCTCTGCATACCGCAATTTCATTGGAAGTTTGTTGGTAATTAGTGTCTGCCTTCTATTGCTTAGAAAAATATATTCCAAACTTGATGGCGTTTGAAGTGTCAGTTGTGTTAGTTGAACAACGTTAATATAAGCGACTATGAGGGACCTGTTATTTTACCTAAAGCATATTAAAAGGAGAACATCAGGGTCTTTTTTTTTTTAAGTGACTTTCGTGTCGACGCCCAGCCCAGTGTGGCCCAGAAGTTGTCATCACCCGTCGATATCACACGTCATGACTTCGTGGTCTTCCGAGGTCCCCGATGGAACGTCTTTGTAAATTACGCCTGTCGGAAGAAGATTTTGTCGAGTACGTTTGTTGGCGCCAAATTCGTCGTACGTGTTCTGGCGTGATCGGATAGGTAGTTTTGAGAAGCCTATCAGTATGCAGAATTACAAGAATCTCCAAATAAGGAAATGACAATCGCCTGTGATGTCATCATTAGCCCCATCCATTTAAGGTATATAAACTTCCATAGAATCACCCGTTCCAGAGAGGCAAAACTAGATAACAAGAAATTGGGCAAGTAATCAGTTTTCCGATGCCAGGCGAGTCTCCTTCAAACAGCTTGATCAACTGTATCCAGCAATCTTTGACATGACTGTGACGATGAGAAGCAGCGAGCCCTTCTAGCCTCCATCTGCGCAATCTCTGGATGCTAAGAGAAACAATACAAACTTTGCTGTCCCATCCTGAAAGTACCCCTCTGTGCCGTCTTCGAGTTCAATGCCACCATTCCTGCATCATCTCTTCACAGCTGAAGCTCCACGAAAGATAACTCTACAGTAACGCAGCCCTTTGAACTACTCTATAACTGCTTTGATTTATTTAACTTTGTGTCACATTGAATGAAAGCTGAGGGGATGCAGCATCTAATTTTCTCTTGTAGCTAAGGTTATAAATAAGCGCGTCGTAATGTTGTGAGAGTTTTCTTTTTATGTGCTTCTCCCTCTTTCGAGTGCTGTTGTCGAATTCTTATTGTTAAATGGGGATAAAAGGAACCTGCAACGATTCTTGGAATTGTAACAATACTCCCTTTAAATTATTATCAGTTTCTGTTTATCTCTAAATCTGCCCTCTTTAAAGATGCTGACAATCATTAGAACATTTCTTCAACATACGCTTAAAATTGGCCTCTCATTATTTCTGACGCGCATTTTCTCATTTCCTAGATGTCATAGAATGGTCTCTCGTGACATTTCGTATAGGAAGTGAAAAATCCATGCTTGAAAATTAAAGGATGGGTTCTATAAAATAACTACGTTTAAGTACTAAATCTTATCCAAAAATATTAAACCGACTTCTGAATTATTCGACCACAAATATTGGTAATTTGATTGTAATGTAATACTTTTGATTACATTTTACGTTACATCAATACCCAATTTGAAAAGGAAAGAAATATATTTCCAATAATTTGATGAATCACAAAGGTAAGAAGACCCACAGGAGATTGAATTTCGTTCATGAACCTCCTTTCTCTGACGGACTCAGGATCCACCGATGTTATTTATGGTTGGGTGAATAGAGCAAAACGTAGGTCCTATTTCCTGAAACTGGCAAGAAATGGCACAACCTTCATTAAAAACGGAAACCCAATATCCATTGCCTGAGCTGGGCAGGAGACAGACTCGAAATTGAAGGAGCAAATGGCAGACTAAGAACGACTTCTATCAAGTTTCAGGCTGCCTGTGTGCTCGTAGTTTTGTGGGAATACTTTCCTTGTCAAGCGGAAGTATGCTGGAGGTTCACATTCACACGCCACTTCCATTTTTGACTGATATGTATTCCTCTTACTAATTTAGGAGGGCTTATTGAAGTGGGAATATTCACCTTTTACCTGCTGACCAGATATGGTGTTATGTTTACTGTTCAGCTTTTGACAGGAAATGAAAAGGGGTTCAATGTCAAAGTTGCTGAAACAGTTTTGGAATCTCGAAACCACTTACGAATTCTTTATCTAAGAGGGTTACTTACATCAGGATATATCTATCTACCTATACACACATACACAATCAGGATATATTTATCTACCTATACACACAAACACATATATATAATATATACACGGTATATTACACATAGTTAATGGTGCACTTCATAAAAATAAGTGATTTGTCAGTCTGATCTGGTACCAGAGTCAGCCACTGCAGAAGTCTAAAGGCAGAGAAATGTCTAAAACCCCCGATCATTGTGGCAAACAAACACAATTCTCACTTTCAAGAAACAAAACTCCTCCTTCAAAACTGACTCCACAAAGTTGTTTTTTAGAATACAATGCGCCTATTAACATTTAGTCTCTCTCTCTCTCTCTCTCTCTCTCTCTCTCTCTCTCTCTCTCTCTCTCTCTCTCTCTCTCTCTCTCTCTCTCTCTCTCTCAAGTGAACTTTATGGGTCGCCTTCAGAGACGGACTTTCAGATCCTTTGGGGCCCAATCAGTTCCTAGTCTTTTGAAATGAAAGGAAATGTATTTAAAAGCAGCACGAAGCTAAACCAAGTACGAAGTAAGAATGAAATAAACAAAATAATACTGGAAGAGTCGGCAGAGTTCAGTTAAGGACAACCATTGAAATCAGTCATAGTAAAATTCACACACAAATATAATTATGGTTAAAAAAGGAAATGAACCTTGAAACAATATGGGGTTTTCTCAAACTGACTACAGAAAAACAGAAAATCAAAGACAAAAATTTTACGATGCAATCTTTAGAACTCCTAACACAAATATTATGAATGAATTATGAATGGGTGTAAAAAATACTGGAATCAGTCAAAGTATGCACACATACATACTCTGACGCTCGCTTCACGATATACCAACATTTAATCCTGCAATATTTTAGCCTTCAATTAACTAAATAAATAAAATCGAACATAGACAATGTATAACAGAACAACTAGAGAGCATGACAATTAATAAACAGTTAAATGAAGTGGGACACTTCATTACAATTTATAACTTTGAGGAAGCTTTATCCTGCACTGATACTCAATCCTAGACATCAACAGAATTACAGTTTCAACGGGGATATATTCCCGTAAGACGCAATGCGATCTAGTCACCAAAAGATGATAAAATACACACGCATTAGCATTCAATTTGGGATTGAGGACAACCGTAATTTATATTATGGAAACATTCTTAAATGTAAATTGTCAAGACATTATCTTTTGTGAACTTGAATAATATTCTCCATACATTTACTTTTAAATTAAAACGATTCGTATTTAAATTCTTTTTGAAATGAAACATTCCTCTTTATGTTTCTTTTTTTGAATAAATCAAAATTTCCTTTCATATTCTGGAATTAACTTCTAACAATATAAATTTTTTCCTGTCGTGTCCCCACTGTTTATATACAGAACTTGACTGCTATTTATCTAGAAGAGCTGACTGCTTTCCATTGCTTCTGGCACGTCTGTGGTTACCTTTCTAAGTATCAATTCTTCCACGAACAGGAATTAGCGACTGTGGGAACAATAACTGCTAGTGGTGGCGGCAGCTACTATGGCTTGACTGATTTTTTACCTACCTTTTAGTTCATACTTCTCATTCTGCATCCTAAATACAAACTAGAGTCTTCAAGAAGAACCAGTACATCAAAGACACCGAACTGAGCCATTGATCTTGTATTCACTCCCGTGCATTCCCATCGGTAGTTTGCAACTAATCTAAAATTTTCATTTTCATACAGGAAATGATGACAACTTCACTCCTGTAGGACACTCAATTCTATGTTATTTTGGAATTTGCATCTTCCATAGACACGATTTCATAAAGAACCCCTTCTTTTAAATCAAGTTCGGAAATTTCAGGTGTATAAAGAAGATAAAATGCTAACATATTTGAATAAATGGTTTTAAAAATCTCTCTAGACTCTAAGTTTTACTTATATTCATTAGATTAATTTGTATCGTGTTTCATCCTCATGTAGGCAAGCAACCAACTGTGTCGAGGAGATTTTGAAGGATACAGCCATATCTTAAAACTGCGAAGTAAAAGTTTGAAAGAGAAAAGTATTCTGCCGGGCAGATACAAAATAAGTTTACTTTATTCCCAATAAAATGCAGAAAATTCTGTACATAAAATTATAAGCAACCTCGTTCTTACGTAGCTATATCTTTTTATTGGATTAGTCATAATCTGATATTACGTGATTACTGTTTCGTCTTCCCTGTGCGATTTTTTAATCTAATTTAAACGAAAAGTTTTGTCCTTTCATTTGCCCCCCAAAAAATCATACCTAGAGTAAATTTGAAAATCTTCCACTTCTCCATTTTAGTGTTATTTATTTTATTTCTTTTAGTTTTCGGTAAAAGAAAACTGTCTGTCCGTCTGCACTTTTTCTGTCTGCACTCAGATCTGAAATACGACTGAGGTTTAGAGGGATGAAAATTGGGATGTTGATCATCCACCCTCCAATCATCAAACATAACAAATCGCAGAGGCCGTCTAGCCTCAGTAGATTTTGTTTTATTTAAGGTTAAAGTTAGCCATGATCGTGCGTCTGGCACCGCTATAAGTACCAACAACAATGATCACCACCGACCCTGAAAATGTCATTGGCCACGGCTCAGACTTTCATACAACAGAAGACGCGATTGCGCCGAAGACACTTTGGCTCTTATTTTATTTGTTATATTCACGGTGAAATTTCAAAGATCGTGATTTTTATTCAACAACAAAAGAATGTTTAACTATGCATATGAGGATTTTAACGATGGACGCGTAACAAAGGCTGCAGTGAGACTGATAAAATCAGTAATGAGATTATGACTGGTTCTGTAATAGGAATTTGCTACTACAAACAGAGCCACTCGCCCTCTTTTCCTCCTGCCTGATTTTACCTTTATCGACTTCATATTTTTGCCAAATACTGATATATATATATATTATATATATATATATATATATATATATATATATATATATATATATATATATATATATATATTATATATATATATATATACATACACGTATATACTCCCATAAGGGATAATGACAGGATAAAAAGATTATCTCTTCACTTCATTATTCAAAGCGAGTTAAATTCGGACGAACCGTGTGGCATCATCAGGAAGTAGTATCATAATGCCATTGTTTCTATCATTTGGCTTCGGGGTAATATTTTTTAGTGTACAAAATCAACATTTTAACCATGGAAAATTTAACAGTCAAAATTCCTGCTAAAGATAAATAACGTTTGTATTTAACTGAATTAAAAGCCGCATGATTTTTAGTAGTTTTACAACAATGAATGTCGGATTTCCTTTCAATCTGAGAGAGAGAGAGAGAGAGAGAGAGAGAGAGAGAGAGAGAGAGAGAGAGAGAGAGAGAGAGAGAGAGAGAGAGAGAAAACAGAGGCTTGCATAATCAATGACACGGAGTATAACAGCATTTGCTTCTGCAAAAGAAGCCTGACTAAAAGAGTCATTTCGAGAATCATAATGAAAATAAAAGTCTTCAGACTACGAGCCGAAAGTTCCAAAATGTAGAGGAACATTCATTCCTAAACAGTGGAAAGAACTGGAATATATCTTCCGTACGCTTTCAAACAAGACGCTCTAATCTTGTATTAGGAAAAATTAATCATTCATAATCTGCCTCAAAAAATCGTCCAGGAAATGAAATACAAAATCGAAACTTCAGCATTATCATAACTGTCATCATCTCGACTATTTCCTGGCTGATGATATTACGACCGGCTGCATTGGATAGTTGTTTTAAATTCTCAATAAAGCTGTAGGTGGCTTTTACTGAGAACTACTTACACACACATATACAGGGTGATTGAAAAGTAACTCGCTATTTTAAAATTCTTATAATTTATTTTTTAACAATAATTTTTACACGAAATGAATATGAGAAGAAAGCGTATAGCATGGAACTCTATTTGAAATTCGATTCGGGGACCAGCATTCGCCACCAGCTTCTTAAGCCGCCCGGGAACCCCATCAAGTGATTTCACCAGAAACTTTCGTGGGATGGAAGGCATAACTTCTCGTATTCGCCCTTCAAGTTCTTCCAAAGTCGTTGTTTGGTAGAGAAGAATTGCTACTTAAACCAACTACAAAAGAGGAAAAAAAATCGCGGGATGTTAAGTTTCTGGCTGGCCACCCATGCGGACCACGACGACCCATCCATCTCCCAGGGAAGTCGGTATTCAGTCATTCACGAACAACAGTTATCAGTAGTTAGGAGAATATGGAAGAAGTGATTTTCATGCAAGATGGCGCTCCTCCACATTTTGCTATGGTTGTTTGTGAATGGTTGAATGTCCACTTCCCTGGGAGTTGGGTGCATCATCGTGGCATGCATGAGTGGCCAGGCAGAAGCCCTGACTTAATACCCTGCAACTTTTGTCTTTGGGGTTTGTTAGAGGAGAAAGTCTATTCTACCTAACCAACGACTTTGGAAGAACCTGAAGGGAGAATACGAGAAGTTATGCTTACCATCCCGTGAGAGTTCCTCGTGAGATCAGCTGATGAGGTGCCCGGGCAACTTGAAGAGCTGGTGTCCCAAAATTTAAAAAAATAAAATTCCATGCTATGCGCTTTCATCTCATATTCATTTCTTGTAAAAATTATAGGTAAGTAATGAATTATAATAGTTTTAAAATAAGGAGATACTTTTCACTCACCCTGTATATGCACGTATATACATACATACATACATAAACACACACACACATACACATATATATATATAATTACGAAACAATATGTTTATTATTTGCCAGAGTGGTGAAACTGCTTTCGTAAAGAAAAACAATAAATGGAAGATAGCAGTCTGTGTATTCTTCACCGAAGATTGACAAACATAAATTTCTCTTTTCTTCGCAATATTTATGTAATGGAATGTTTTCAGGCACATTTTAACAATGCAATTTTTCAACTGAGCAATGTAGGATGAAATGAGCTAACTACCTACTACATGGTTATACAGATTTTAAGTGTTTCCGAAATCTTTCTAGTTGATGAATGAAATTTCAGGTTAAACGACAGATTTATCACTTGTGTATCCAGTAACTACAGAGAAGGTTGTCTCTCTAAATGAGCCATCATTGCTAGTTATTGATAGTGCACCCTACCACACCCAGCTAACGAAGGAAAGTCGCTGTCCCACCTACCGTTACCAAAAAAAAAAAAAAAAAAAAAGATCTGAAGTGGTTGAAGTCCCACCATTTAAATACCATACCCACCGCATGCTACAATAACTATTGCTTTTCTACAAACAGAATCGGCCCGAACCACAAGTTCACAATACAAAGTGGACAATATGATACGCGAATGGGGTCATGAAGTTTTTCGGTTAGCCCCTGCACACCCCGAGCTCTATTAATTGAGGAAGTTTGGGGTTGTATGAAAAGACACATTCGCTCGCTCCTCGCTACCCAGGTTCACCAGGGCCAGGGCACACCCAAATGCCAGACTAGAAGAGGCAAAGCTCCGTGCAACACGAGATGTGTGGGCAGGTGCAATAATACGATCGGGACCATTCGAGGATGATCATTGGTCCTCCGATAACGTGATTTGTTCTTAAATAGTGATGAAAGTGATGAGATTATTGAAAGCAAATAAATTCCTTTCACCTAATTGTTTGATCATCCTACTGTCACACAAAGATTTTATGTAAATACATACAGTACAAAAGTATTTTACCTTAAACATTTACCCACTCGACTTACATTCCTATTCCAGACCTATCATCAACTTACAAAGATGGAATGATAAAGAGAGAGAGAGGGGGAAGGGGAAGGGGGAAGGGGGAAGGGGAAAGGGAATAAAAGTAAAGATAAAACTTATTTCTTGACACATCTATGTTATCGTGTACATTGTCTCAAATAGTTTTAAAGTGTTCTGTGATTTTCACCCATTATTTTTCATCATATGAATGTAGAACAGTGAATTTAGAATAAACATAAACTAACTTTTCATCACAAAATTATGCAAACAAAATCAAAACAATCCCAATCAAGAAGAAAGTCACATACGCTACGGGGTGTAATGAAGTAAAGGAAGAGTCGGGAGAAGAACGGTGGAATCGAAGAGGGAAGTGTTGAGTAGTGAAGAAATTACTATAAATAGTAGCTACTCAGGACAAGTTCAGTAGAATCTAAGCTCGTTTGTCCGAAATCGTTTATCAGTCTGCTGGCTAAAAAATCTGAATTTGGAAGCTGAATTTGTTGCCGAAAAATTAATGGAGGGTGTGAAAGACTGTTGCAAAGTAACATACCGATCTATCAATTAATTTGAAAGGTATAAGCAAAAAAACCAGGACTCAAACTTCATGAAATACATAGGAGTGCTCTAAGATTTTCCTGGGAACCTCTCTGTCCCAAACCAGGACAAACTGGTCTCTCCTTGCTTTGGGATCTCGTCTGCCACTTCGTTGCCATTTATTCTCTGAATCCCTTCTTCATTTTTATTTCTAATTTCAAATTATTCTCATCGAAATCGCTTTGTTGTCTTTCTCTTTGTCTGACAAAACTCCGCCTTTCCCTATTTTCTAATAACAACGCGTATTTCATTCTGATTCCTTGGCTTATATTGTTTTCCTGCCTTTGCGCTTTGCTCGAGGCTTCTTTTTTTTTAGGGGTGCAGAAAATTTCTTTATTATTGCATTACAATCTTTATTCCATCCAAGAAATTACTTTCTCGCTCATTAACTTATCCAGTGTTTTATTTCTCCCGTTTCCTTCCCTTCCAAAGTACTTCCTCGACTTTTCTGTAAATAATAAAAGATTCTGCCTTTTATTCCTGACTTTCTTTCTATCCATATTCACTGACTTTTAAAATGACGTCCATCACTTACAGTTTTCCATGAATAACTTCACCATATTCCTTCTTTCGCTTTGTGTTTATTCTTTTTTTAACATTTAATCACCCTGCGTCCTTATTGCCCTTCTTCCTCTTCCATTAACGTTCTTTAATTAACGCTGAAATCTAATTGTATCCAACTTGCACATTCAACAACTTCTACTCACAAAGTTGACTCCAGAGAAAGACAACCTACAACAATTATTGCCACATTCTTACTTTAACCTATTTTTGACTGGTGTTCTTTATATAGTTCTACACAAAATGTATTCGTAAAAAATGACTTCCATACAATTCTATACAGACATATTCAAAAGGAGAAGCTTCCAAAAGCATGATTTCACAGAACGGGTATGTGGGATTAAATATCGTTATGTATCTAGTGATGATGCAAGTTGGTTAAGACCTGAAGAGGTCTGTGGAAGTAATGAAGGAGGTAAAGTGATTGTTATCAAAGACTTGCATGGTATTTGATTCCATACATCTAAGCTTCCTCAAGAACCACTAAGAGTAAGCTATAAACGTCATTGTTAGAAACTGCTTGACAATTCGTATTACTGACGTGAAATTTTGCATCCATAAAGTTCTTTCTTGTCCTGTCTGTATATACATATTGCATAAATAAAGAACGTTTTCTATACAACACAATACATGTATTGTACGTTTAGGCATGAATAAGCACAAACGTCATGCATACCAGAGAGTTTTATGAGGAAAGCAAGGCAAGAAAAAAGATTAGGCAAACAGGCACGCCAAGCTTTAATATTTAATCATAAGTAACCATTAATATTGTGGATCACAGAAATAAAAGCGTTTTAGAAACTAGTTTTAGTGATACATTTGAAATAAAGGCGTGGTTTTAACCCTTTTTTTCTTTCATTAATTTTATTTGTGATTTTTTTAGTGCTTAACAGTTACATAAGTACTACTTGTGTGACTGAGTGACTGAACTCAATGTTTTCTTAACTTTACATTTTTGCATAAAATCCGAGAGCACATGTATGCCTAGATACAATGTCTATATGTTGTTGCACTATACACGACAAATATGTTTCCAATTTCAGTGCATGGTCTTAGCAATGAATCTTTCCAACTCTGCTAGCGTTCAATTGTTATATGGCTTACTTCCAGTGAGCTTTGAGAAGTACAGTTCTTCAATTCTGAGTCCATCCAGCAATCATACTTGACTGAAAGCCAGATTTGCTTGCTCTTCTTCCAAGAGCTTTGCTCCTAAGTAAACTACTGTGTGGTCTACTGAACATCCTTGCATTCTTCACTCTGCATTTCCATAGCTGAACTTGGCAGGGAGCTGTATTGATTTCAGTTGAACCAGAAGTATTCGGTTGCTGCCAAAGTCAATTCACACAGGTGGTATGTCTTCTGCATACATTTGTCCTTTGCAAAAGTAAGGTTGTAGCGCCCAGTGGCAAACCCACGTGGTAGGCCTACCTGATGAATTAACTTTCTCCGCATGAGAACGGCGATGTCCTCACCACACGGCTGATAGAGAAACTGATTCTCATGACCATGTTTTAGGTCATTATCTGCAACATTGCTATTGTCACCTCTTTTGAATTGTTACCATTCTGTATATCATTCTACCAGCTATTCAACCATGCATACTTATTTTACGTTCAAATATTTTGTGTCTGTGTCTGTCATCTTGCATCTGTGAAGAAACACATATGCCCAGAGTTAATCCCCTTCCTCAGTCTGTCAAAAGGATAAGACTACTTTGCGGTTCGCATGTGAATTTTGGATGAATAAACCTGTTAGCTTTTGACTTGCACTTTCGCTCGCACATCGCTCACACTGGTGACACTGGAGAGATGACCAACCATGCCAACACCAACAACCCTCCCCACACCATCAGCAAAAGCCTTGCAGCTGCCTCTATCCAAATCGTTGAGAGGTTACACAGACCAATGAAAGAGTCTCTCACCACCAAATTTCAAGGCAGAAGTTGGAAAAGAGAATCGTTGTGGGTCCTGCTGGGACTCAGAACAACACCACATGAAGCATTCAACACATCTCCAGCAGAAGTCCTGTACAGCTAAGCATTGACATTGCCAGCAGACATTTTTCAAGCAAATACTAGCTCAGAAACATCCAACACTAGGAGGGCAATAGAAAAATTGTTACCGGCCAAGAGGACATACCATCCAAACTGCAGTAGTATGATTGTGTACTTACTTGTTGGTTGGTTACACACTTAGAGCTTTGTCAAGGGCAAAGTAACGTTTGGTTCTTGAAGGAGTCGTCCTGTCAATGTGGCGAAGTCTTCAGATCTCATTCCACCGAGATACAGTGCATTGAGGACATTGATAAAGGCGTTGTTACATTGCTGTTGCATGTTCTCAGTAAGCTCATATAGAGCAAATTGTCTGCTGCTGGCTGTAGCTGTTGAGGCTGCTTGTAGATTGGATTTCCAGATCTCTTGATGGGAGGCAGCTGCATCAAATCGCCAAGGATAAGGATATTCAGGTCACCAAGGAATTTGTTGTCATTGTTCTTAAGTTGCCAAATCTTGAGTCAATCGTGTGCAACATCTGGTGCAAGACCACTGATTACGAACTCAGTGTTACACCACTGTTGTTGCATGATTCTTAAGTAAGTATTGGTTAATGGTGACATTCTGGTAATTCTGTCATCCTTCTGCATTGATAGCTTCAAGGCAGTATGGATCACTGAACCATGTACTAGGCAAACTGCTACTTCAGTTAGAGCACAGACTTTCACAACATTTGTGGCTATTCTGTTGATTTGATTGTGCAACAGATTAAGCAAGAATGTCTTGCCAACTCCCAACTCCAACAGTAAAGAATATTTGAAGACGTTCATTGACAGCATTCAATTGTTGCTGTATGCTTCGCATGACCATTGTGAACATGTCACACTGTCCGATGTTCATGGCTTGTTGTGCCATGTGAAATTTGTTTGTAATTCATAGCCTGGATTGGTAACTGTTCCTTTTCTTCTTTATCAAGCTCAAGTGATTCTGCTTCATCAAGAATTTGGAATGCATGGATTTGGTTGAAGTATTCATTTAACTGGAATCATAGGACAGTTCTGAGAGTTCAGGATTGATAGTAATCCAATGGTGCTATTTGAAATGCTTTTTCCTGTTTCAAACCACTGATGTCAAACAGACAGAGATAAAACCAAGAAAACTTCTCTGCCCTTACGTACCTCATGAGCTTCATTAACGATGTTGACGTTGTTCTTGCAATGAACTCATAAACATTTCCCAATATGTCTAGCTCATCTTCAACATCAGGTTGTGTACAGTTAATTAGTAGCATAACTGAAGTTTGCATACTTACAATCTGAGGCTGTGGCATTTGATTCAGTTGTATTGGTGATGTAACTTGAGTGTGCAGTGTCTCTTCTTTCTCAGGCACAGAACCCCTGATGAGCTCTAGTCTAGGATGCACATCAACATAGTTTATGGTGACTTTAATATTGCGAAAACCAGTTGATTATTTAAGGATTTGATGTAGTTCTTTGATGGTATCACATTCAATTATGCACTCTCTAGCATTTGCAACATTGGCTCCCTATGGCTCACAAGTGGGAATCTGAGAAGTAATACTTGTTGTTGTAGTGCATGACAGCTTGTGCTTTTGACTGCTGCTATTAGGATACATGCTGAATGGTTGTTAAGTAGTGTATTCAGCAATGTGTGCAGTGTCATACCAAAGTCTCTGTTCATCTTGTCTTGTAGGCTTCCAAAGAGAGATGGATTGTCTTCATTGTCAATGAAGAATGACTTGTTAAACATTGTGATGTCATTCTTAATGGTTTCGAAGTTGTTGACTTGCAAGTATCCACTTGCATTGAGTGCATTAGCTGACATCAGAAGTCAAATTGTTACCTTCAGTCATTTTTGTATCCAATGTAAGTGTGGAGTATCTGTCTGAATTGAGAATGGCAGCTCGTGTGATGTGGGCCAACACCAAAGCACAACAATGAACACCCGCACAGCCAGATGTGAATATGTCAGTATTGGCCTGATACTATGATGTAAGAACGATTTTCAAAATGTTGTTGATTATCATGTATGCATTCGCAGGTCCTTAGCAAAGTGAGTTGCCTGTGGCTTACTGATGTGAACCATATCTTGTTCACTGATTTGAGCATTCTCATTGATGATGCCATATTTATAGAATGGGTCGTTTGATATCAACCACCGTAATACATTGTACTAATTCACCAGATATTGAGAACGCATGTATGATGTCGAGGTTTTCCAGGTCTTCAGTGATGATGACAAGTCCCATTTGATCCAATGAGCTTGGTAGCCTTTTTCTCACTTTGAAGATGTCGTGCAAAGAGAAAAGCTTGTCCATGGAAACTGTACTGACTGAAGATTCCACTAAATTGTACAATTATCAAGAATAGTATGCTTCTCTTCTTCTCTGCTGTGTGGCAGGATGAGGATCTCTTCGGGAATTATACCAGGATCCAAATTGTTTCTGTATGCTTTTGATGGTCATTCTCATTTATTGTTCATGTCGTGTTTTCCGCAGCAAGAGCACAACAACAGTGAAGATTTGGCATTTAACAAAGGCAGTCAATACGATAATACAGCAACATTGTATTTAACTGTGTAAATGTGACTTGGATATCAGTGTTTGTTGCAGACTTCGCACACTCAATCACAGACATTATTGAATTCTCAAAGGTTGTAATGAGACAAATCAGTTCTTGGCCTCTTTGTGCATGGCGAGCATGTTGGACTTCCATTCGACTTTCACGTTGCTCGCCTGTTTCCTCAGCTCTGGATTGTGCATGGAGCACACGGTCGACTTCCAATCAAACTTTACATTGTTTGCCAGTTTTGTCAACTCTAGACTGTGCTTCCATGCACAGTCAACCTCCAATCAAGCTTCACGTTGCTCTGCCATTTCCTCAACGATGGATTGTGCTTTCATAAATGCTGGACTTCCAATGTTTCGCCTAGCAGGAGCGTGCGACATTACTCCAATCTCTGGCGTTTTCCTAGCTGTTTCAGCCACTTGCTTTTCCGAGTAATTTTGTCTTACATTCTGCAGCCAGCTCTTTCTTTCCATAGCAGTTTCTTTAAATTGTCTTTTTGTATACTCTGACATGCTTGCTTTTGTCGCTACCATTGATTTGCGTTGGCATAGTAAAGATAGGAGACTGACAGTAAACTCGCGCTCCAGAGGCTGTATTTATAGACTACAGTGTTAAAGTTTTGGCTTAAATTATAGAAGACAAAGTCCAATTGGCCAATCAGAGCTAATTAACGGACATTGTACCAGTTAGAGGACAAAGCGCAATCGGCCAATTAGAGCTAATTAGGGTCAAAGTCTATCGCACTAATCAGGGATTGGAGAGGGCAGAATTTACCCTCTCCAACTTTCAGCAGAGAACTGGAAAATGACAAAACTGCAGTAGTGGGTAAAAAATCGGTTGCAAGTTTTGACCCAAGCAGACAGACAGAGTAGTTAAGTTAAATAAAATCGTGTAATGAAAATATACACAGCTTGCCTTTGGGCATACCTAGGGGTGGATAAAATAGGAACACCGTGCATTACTTGGAAAAAATGGGTCTGTCATTCCTGAAATAATCGTTAGTTAGTAATATTTCTATGGCATAACAGCTTGAGGAGGCACACTCACTTAGAAAGCGTGCCACTGGAACAGTGAGAATGGTGACCGAACCCTACAAGAGGATGGATAAATTTACAGAATACACTGAAAAATCCTATAATGAGACAGTAACTATATTTCCAGTTGACAGGGATTCCAGGAAAAGCATTGATGGAAATTTCCATTGCTGAATTTAATGAAAAGCTCATGTTAATTCAAAAGAAAGGAATGTTTTGTATGGACGAAAACATTGAAGTTGTGTTCGCAATTGCAAGGATGACACTAAAAATAATGAATTACCGATTAATTGTTGAATATTTTAATTTTTTTGTGTATTTTTTCCCGATTTTGTTCACGGTAGACAAAACGCTTTTCCCAGTATTTTTACCTTACTTTGTGCACTCAGCGCTTTCTTTGCGTAGCAATTTTTGTTGTTGTTGTAGTCGTCGTTGTTCATATAATATGAACAACAAACAAATTAGACGTTATAGCAATTTCAAGATTTCGTCTCCGAGCAAAAAGTGAAAACAAGGAACAAGGTATCACTATCGCGGCACACAACGAGGCCCAATGCAGAATTTATGAGTACATCGACCCCCAAGAATGTGTAGCATCAAAAACCCATGATTCCGAGGATGTCCAATATCTCTTACAAAGTGACATCTATTAACCATTTCTTATGATGTAAACGACTTTTCTTTTTCAGGTTGAATCCATTCCAAGAGACTTAGGATGACAAGCCACCTGGTTCTTAGGCCATAAATTTACTTATTCTAAGATTTTCACAAGTCTGTAACTTCTCTTAGCCACATCAACCAGTAATACAAAAAATATGTCATCAAATTAAATATCTACCATTCTCTTGTTACATGTATACATTAACGCTTAATATGGAAATATTCAAACATCTCCTCTCTCTCTCTCTCTCTCTCTCTCTCATGCACATACATACACACATACACACACACATACACACACACACACACACACACACACACACACACACACACACACACACACATATATATATATATATATATATATATATATATATATATATATATATATATATATATATATATATATATATATATATATATATATATATATATATATATATATATATATATATATATATATATATATATATATGTGTGTGTGTGTGTGTGTGTGTGTGTGTGTGAGTGTGTGTGTTTGTATGTGTAAAGAGGGGTAGTCTTCCAATTATGAAATCTTGTACGTATGGGATTGCTAGCGTCGCTTTTTTCTTTATCTTGACCCCAGCGGGCATTGGTAGTCTTCGAAGTTGCATGGACTGCTAGGCATTAGACAAGAGCTACTTAGGGATCAGGAAAACACAGGCAGACGGCTGCAGCACTCTAACCTGAGCCATGTCCTTATGGAAAAGGCCTATTTAAGCTCATCTAAAAACAGTAAAATATGCGGGCTCGAATCCTTATAAGAGTAAGTATACCTATATACAAATTAATCTGGCGCAGATTATTCCCAGGGTATAATCAATGGGGTACTTATGGACTGATATTTAGAAATATAAAATGTTATAAACAGTAATCTCGGCAACTATCATACATGCACGGGAAAACAAATATAAACACATTATATATATATACATACATACACACACACACACACACACACACACACACACACACACACATATATATATATATATATATATATATATATATATATATATATATATATATATATATATATGCTTATCCACATTATTTAATTACATGGTATTCTTTAGAAGTTTCTGTTTCCGTTATTATTCTCATACCTGAACTGTTTTAATCCCGGTGAGAAGAGATGCGAGTAATGATAATCACAGCTCGATTAGAAGCCATGCGAATACACAAAGCTTCATGTGAAATCTTAATAATAATAAAAACTGCTGAAATATATAAAACCACTTTCTAGTTTCAACTATGCCATACTAAAATCAATGCAGACGCCACTGCAAGGAATTCATAGGTGCAATTTTAACAGTAAAAGAGACAAGATCATTGATAACGGTTTGAAAATGGGAAAAAGGAGAAAATTTAAAGTTTCACATTATTCAGGTGAAAGGTCAAGAAGTCATTTTTGTAGACATTTTATATATTGTATAAGCCAAGTTATATTTTTAACATACATTATCATGATTATTACACAGTCTGTTAATGTGAGGTCATGTTATTGCAATGTTATATCCAAGGCGTGACGATACGAGCCCAAAACATACAGACACATACAAGGGTTTAAAAAAATAATCTAAAATTGAACAAGTTCTTATTCAATTTTCAATTTCCCAAACAATGTGTATCCCGACAGAAACTGCTTTAGCTTTGAGCACAATATCCATTCACACAACAGATTGCATTCGGGACAATCCTGGACTTTTACTTGAAGTGGGTACATTTTACGGGTTATGACAACAGCTGGTTGAAATAGAATCTGAGCTTGGACGATGCAAAAGTCGGAAGGTGACTGGATGCTCGATATATATACGCCTGTTATGAATTATTCTTAACGCAATGACTGCGATATAAGGGAAAAGCGATGCATCTCCAAAGTAAGCTGTGGAACGGTACCGTTTGAAGAACATTATGACAACAATGGTCGAAGACACAGAGGTGGCAGGAGTGGATGAAATCAGTAGAATTCCATGGATGAGGAGTCATAGGAACAGCAGGGAGTGTTTGCATGCATACGATGGTAGGAATGGATACAAAAAATGGTG
>NC_087206.1:96643905-96651405 GCF_015104395.2 Macrobrachium nipponense | reverse complement strand
AAAGTAGGGTAATTTAGGATTAATTACTTTAAATTTCTCTAATAGTTCAATACTCTTTTTGTCTTGGCCAATTAATCTTACTTTCCGAAAAAATTCTGTGGGAACGTTCTGGAGGGGATTTTTCGTCAGTTTTTCGTAAGTATTTGTGTCGCTAAGGAGCTGGTTGATTTTGTCGAGGTAGAAGTCTTTGTCCATTATTACAATTTTGCCGTCTTTGTCGGATCTACTTATTATAACATCTAACTTTTTTAGCGAGTGGATGGCTATCATGAATCTGCGGGGAACAGGATATTTCTTATGAAGGTCAGTTAAAGCATTTAGTAACACTCCTTTTAAACATATCTCTTCACGGCTGTAGTTTTTGTCAGATATGAATTTATCAAAAGCCACTATGAAGTCTAGGTTGTTTTTGCGGTCTGGCATTAGGGCAAAGGATAAGCCTAAATTTAAAACTAAATGTTGATTTACAGTAAATCAACATTTAGTTTTAAATTTAGGCTTATCCTTTGCCCTAATGCCAGACCGCAAAAACAACCTAGACTTCATAGTGGCTTTTGATAAATTCATATCTGACAAAAACTACAGCCGTGAAGAGATATGTTTAAAAGGAGTGTTACTAAATGCTTTAACTGACCTTCATAAGAAATATCCTGTTCCCCGCAGATTCATGATAGCCATCCACTCGCTAAAAAAGTTAGATGTTATAATAAGTAGATCCGACAAAGACGGCAAAATTGTAATAATGGACAAAGACTTCTACCTCGACAAAATCAACCAGCTCCTTAGCGACACAAATACTTACGAAAAACTGACGAAAAATCCCCTCCAGAACGTTCCCACAGAATTTTTTCGGAAAGTAAGATTAATTGGCCAAGACAAAAAGAGTATTGAACTATTAGAGAAATTTAAAGTAATTAATCCTAAATTACCCTACTTTTATGGTCTTCCCAAAACTCACAAAGACAATCTTCCATTCAGACCCATCGTTTCATGCGCCGGAGCTTTCAATTACAAAATTTCTAAATGGTTAGCTGGCCTCCGTTTCTCCTTTTTTCAGGCACTTTTTCTCCCAGTCACATCAAACATTCGGAAGACTTTTGTCACAAATTCAGAGAAGCACATATACCACTTCACAACATAAAACTTTTAAGCCTTGACGTAGACTCCCTATTCACAAAAGTACCAGTACAGGACGTTCTTCAGTTTTTAAGGGAAAAATTATCCCCCTATTCAGATCATTTCCCTTTGGCACTTGACAAAATAATAAAGTTAGTTGAATTATGTGCATCTAATAACGTATTTTCATTCGGGGAATCATTCTACAAGCAAAAATTCGGGTGTAGTATGGGTAGTCCTTTAAGTCCTATTTTAGCCAATCTGTACATGGAATACTTTGAAACTACAGTAATAAATGCAATAAAACCCAAAAACATGCTGTGGATGAGATACGTGGATGACATACTAACATTTTGGGATAATAAGTGGGGTAATTTTAATGAATTCCTCTCAAAATTAAACGCATTAGTGCCCAGCATCAAATTTAAAGTTGAATGGGAAACAGACAACAAAATTCCTTTTCTTGATGTTTTAATAATCAGAGACACGACAGAATACAAATTTACCATATACAGAAAACCAACGTTCTCACTTTCATATATTCACTATTTTAGCTATCATGACAATACCATCAAGATAGGTCTAGCTAGCAACCTATTCTTAAGAGCCTTACGAATTTGTTCCCCAGATTTCCTGGAAAAAGAATTTGAACTAATTCACAAGCAACTTTCATCTTTAAAGTATCCTGACCATATAATTGAGAAAGCAATTTCAGAAAAGCAAACGTTAATTTTTCTACCGACCCCCTAAAGACAAGACCAGAGACACACCCAACAATAAAATAAAAATTCCCCACCTGGAGACGATTAAGAGAGTAACTCACACCCTTGGGAAATCCAACCCTTTTGCATTTACCTACCCAAATACCTTAGCCAAATCCCTGATTAACGTCCAACAAAAGACATCGCCCAAAGACTCTGGGGTATATGAGATCCCATGCCAGGACTGTGACCAATCTTACATCGGATTTACAGGTAAATCACTTCCCCAGAGATTAATACAACACAAACGGTCAGTTAGGTATGGACAACAGAACTCGGCTATTTCAATCATATAAATGAACATAACCATAGAATAAACTGGAATATGTCACGTGTAATTTATAGCAGCAACTGCCGTACAAGAGTCAATGATGGAATCGGCCTTAATAAAAGAGAAGCAGGTAATGAACATCTCAAAAGGGAATTGGACATCCGACATCGTCGACGCAGTGTTCATTCAACCAACGCTTAAGAAGATTAAAGGAAGATTATCAGCGGGGGTGACCTAAATTGGCTTACTTGTGGACGAATCTCTTGGTATAAATACCACCTTTTCTGTAAACTTTTCTCATTCATATACCTGAAGAGAGAGACAGCAGTCTCTGAAATATAGTACTTTTCTCTCTACATTTTGGTGTTTTTATGGGCTCCTTTTATTAGATATATATATATATATATATATATATATATATATATATATATACTATATATATATATATATATATATATATATATATATATATATATATATATATATATATATATATATATATATATATATATATATATATATATATATATATATATATATATATATATATAGAGAGAGAGAGAGAGAGAGAATAAATAAATAGTTTAGGAAGTTCTAAGCGTTCTTGTAATTTGCACAATGTGTAATGTAATCATTTTCTTCCACTTTCATGTTAACGATGCGGATGTTACTTTATGACGGACTGTCCAACCAAAACATTAAAGGCAGATCAGGAAAACTCTTGAAGGATAATTCATCGGACACCGAAACCAGGAGTTTGGACACTACTGGTTCGCCGCCCATTATTATCATTATTATCATCATTTTATTGACTTATTCATAACCAACAAACCATAATACCCATGAACTTGCTAAACAAGCTTCCACAGCATAGAATTTCCAAGTTTGAAAATATACACGGGAAGTAAATAAATTTAACTGAGTCTGTATATACACATTTCTCACTTCTTAATTTGCAATAAACAGTTCCTCCTCCTCAGTACTCGGTAACTATCAAGCTCTTGAAAAGACTGGCATGGTTATTGGTCTTTTTACGTCTGACGTTGACGGCATTTACCCCCAAAACCGCCTTAGCTCAGAGCTGGATCGAGTAACGAGGCCTTTCACCTTTGGACCTCATTAATTTCATGAAGTACATGATTTCAATTCAATGGACAGAATAAGATGCAAAGCAGATTCTGTTTTAAAGAAATAGCATCAGTTTAAAAAAATCAAGTTTTATCAAAGGGAAAACGAGAAGATTCTCAGTAATTATTTCTTAGTATGACGTTAAGTAATTTTTTCTCAGCCTGGAGAACTCACTCGCAAACGTTCCTTGAAAAAGATGGCGCATTCCTATGTTTGAAATTTCGATATAGACAAGAATTTACGTCAAAAATGAACGTTTTTCATAATTATAAGGATACAGATCGTGTACTTAAGAAATATTACGGCTCTTGCAAAATTCAATAAACAGACTTTTATTAAAGTATTATCTGTGCGACCTAGCGTATACAATGGTTAATTAGTGAAAATTATTTAGCATATTTAGTGAGCCAAAATTCATATTGTGCTTTTTATACAAGGCCCGTAACCCCGCCTTCCTGTTACAGCTACAGTGCCGAATTTAAATTTTTCAATGCATAGTCATTATCAATATAATCATTATTACCATTGCTTTGAGAGATCTCAATATTCATAAACCTTATTATGTCGAATAACAAGTAGACGTTGATTCCCAGGGTCTCAGAGAAAAATCTGTCGAAAGTTTAGAAGAGGATTAAAATATTGGGAGTTTGCAACAGAGCTCGCTCGAAATAACGTGTGCAACAGGGAAAAGACATCACTGATGCTAAAAGGTCCTATATAGACATCGCTGATCCTAAAAGGTCCTATATACACCTCAAAAGAACGACTGCCCCGAAGGAACATGAGGGGTTTCTCTCCAGAAATAAAAATCATGGACTGTGCTTACCTCACGGGTCTTTGCAAGAGGGAAAAGCTCATGCAAACAATTCAACTCATCAAACCTAATGCCTCCTAAATGAGATACATAACGATGTGGTGTAATTCAAGACATAAGAAACAAACAGCTTCAAAGTGGAAGAAACTTGTGGAACGTGGCTGTTGTGGAATGGACAAGAGCATTTATCTGCAGAAATCCATAATAAAAGCTGCCCTTGTATTGGGAACCAATAGCTAGTTATAACTCCATGCTGAGTCCTCTACAGCTACCACTTCCTTTTTTTTCTTTAAACGCACAAAAAAAAAAAAAAAAAAAAAAATCCTACACCCCTGCAAGGGTCTCCAGCAAATACATATATGACCAACTCATCATGTGTCAAAAATGAAGTTGCTTCCCTTAGATCTTAGTAAATTTTTCTATCGATAAGCAAAATGAATCATAACAATATGTAATGACATTTATTATTCATTATTGAAACCGGCGCAGGATAATATTCTATGCATAATATTAATGGATGTAAATGTTTTGAATGAGCAATTATACAAGGTACTACTCACTTCCCAACAATGTATACTGTATCAAGAACCTGACAATAAACACGATGGTGAGAGAACGCGGAAAATGTATTTTTTTTATTTTTCCCTTCGTCCCTTCGTGAGCCCGATGTGGAATTTTATATTCTGCAATTTGCATAACAAAGCCACGAAATTCTTAGGATTTCTTCAACTGCTGACTAAAATAGCCAGAATTGGCTGGTTGTCTATTGACCCCCGAAACACTTCTTTAATAATTTCTTCCAGAAAATAATTATATATATATATATATATATATATATATATATATATATATATATATATATATATATATATATATATATATATATATATATCGGGTGTTTCAAAATTAGAGCCAACCCTCCACAGGACAAATGGAAAGTTATGAAATTTTCTGCTATATCCTATCTCCAAGAACATTATCTTATCTTTCTATTAAGCTATTCTTCATTTTACATTTCTTGTATTTTCAGACTGAGTGACAGAGTTAGATACAGCCATGGCTTTACGACTCGGAGGAAATCAGATGGAATGACCGAATCCAGGCTGTAACCTTCAGAGAGGCCAGGTATGCTGGCGCATCCTTCATTTCACGTTTCTGGATAGCTAGATACATTAAAAGGGATTAACCCTTTGTTAAAAGAAACTGGAACAAAAATCCATATGACTGTCCTCGTGAAAAGAGTGAGAATCTTGGAAGGCCTGAAGTCCTTTCTCAGGAGTCAAAAGGCATCATAGCTGAGGCAGTGGGTAGACCAAGAAAGCCTTCACGTAAATTGGTGCATGAACTAGAAACAAAAAGAGGAAAGAAGAGAAGTTATAGTGCTGTATATCGTGAGTTGAAAAAATCTGGTATCAAGCCATTTCATGTTATCAGCAAGCCAAACATCACTCAGCAACAGAGAGAAGACCGTGCATGGTTTTGTGGTTCATTTCTTAAAGATTGGGAAGAAGCTGACTTTCTCCATGTTGCCGCATCAGGTGAATTCTTCATTTACACAGTCAGGAAGCCAAATCATAAAAATGACTTCATTTGGGCTGCAAAGTTGGAGGATATCAGTGATGACATGCGCTTTCGCCAAGCTGTGAAATTTCCTGAATGTTTGGGAATTTTTCTCTGTTTCATAGCCAAATGGTTAACGTGGATCATCAAAGAGAAAGGACAGTCATTGGAATGGCGAATACTTCAGAGAAACTGTGCTTATTAGTGGATTATTTCCTCTCCTCAAAGACCCTGAAAATGTGTTATCTGTTGAAGAAGTCACATTTTTTAAATGATAAAGGCACCACGTTTCAATGCCCTTCGTACACAGGAGCTGCTTCGAAACAGTGGTATCGATTTCTTCTCATCAAGTGAATTTCAAGGTAGTTCCCCTGACCTTAATATGTGTGAAAACATTGGTAGTAGCTTAAACAATCGTGTTGAAGCACGCACAGTGAACTATGATGGTATACCAAGCCTCGACGACCTGCAAAGAGAGGTGGCTGAAGAGCTCAGGGAAATGGAGTTTGAGTCTCAGCTTTTTTGCGATTTGCTGAAATCATACCCCTCAAGAATGCAGGCTGTGGTACAGGCACATGGAGGCCACACAAAATAGTAAATACTCAAAAGGAAACTTAAATAAATACCTGTTCTGAATTACTTTTGCTTTTGTTTCTATCCTGCTTTCATGAATATTGTACCAGGTCACTGCCACCTGCATGAAGCCACTCCAGGATGGACAGCCATATGGATCTTAGACTTTTAATGACAAGCTTATCCAAGTGTGAAGAAATTCAGAAGTTAAGAGGGCACTGTGGCCAATGCAATAAGTTGTATACACTTTTACATGTACACCCAGTTACAAAAGCAGTGTCGCCCCGCCAGGCCTGGCTCGGAGAGATCATGCCCTTCTTAACCTGAAAGTGGCCCACGTTCAAACAACCAGTATATAGTTAGAATGGTTCGAATGGGAGGAGGAGGGAAATTACGGTAATCACGCAAAGAAAGGCAATAATGAATGAAATATATATGGACAGAGAGAGAGAGAGAGAGAGAGAGAGAGAGAGAGAGCACGAGGACCGCTAACGAAAGAAATGCATACAATGTATGGAGAGAGAGAGAGAGAGAGAGAGAGAGAGAGAGTGAGAGAGAGAGAGAGAGAGAGAGAGAGAGGTACTTTTATTCCTGTTAAGTTATTTATCTGACAGATATATATGAGACCTTTTACTTTAAGAAACAAGTTATCATATATTTTTTTTTTAAATAACTATTATGAAATCTAATCACATCGTATTGTTTTAAATCGTTATCATATTTTATAAATAAAAATGCCTTAAATATTGTTGGAACTTACTATTCATATTAATATTATTCAGACGAAAAAAACCTTTTTTATTATCCTGTAAGCAGCTGCATTCTCTCTCTCTCTCTCTCTCTCTCTCTCTCTCTCTCTCTCTCTCTCTCTCTCTCTCTCTCTCTCTCTCTCTCTCTCTCTCTCTCTCATTCTGTCCTCCGTCTTATATCGCCTGGATCGACTTTTTAAATAACGGTAGATGTTTGATATGTTATCTGGATGTGGCCAAGAATCACAAAACCGTATATGGCTACTCTACCAACTTGTGCTAGGCTGTATCTATTTTTGCCCTAGATTGCCTGGACTATAATTACCTGTATAACCAGTAATATACGAAATCTGGTCACAAAGATGTTAAACACCAGGTTTTGAGGTTGTGGTTTGTACAAGTCATCAAAGCATCAATTTTTAAGGGTATTATTTTATTTATTAATCTATGTTAAGAACACATTACTGGATATGCTAATCTAGTACTGCAGGATTTGTATTTATGGCATAAGTTAGTTGAGTTACCAGT
>NC_087206.1:96636405-96638905 GCF_015104395.2 Macrobrachium nipponense | reverse complement strand
ATAAGAATTATGTATTTCGGTAAACCTAATTCTAAAATATTATAGTGAAATAAACATGAAATTCTTAATATAAAATATATACTTTTCATAAGATCCCAGTGCATTCATCATTTATCATCTTGTTTTTCATAGTTTCGTAGCTTAAATGTCATGGAAGACAATGCTAAAAAAATTATAGGTAGGGCTATCCATATGAAAATAACAAGCAAAAGATTAAGAATATTAATCTCTCTTATCTTCGTGTAGTCAGGTGTTGCTCATGTAATCACTGTATGACGTCATCACTTGATCACAACCCCTTGATAGAAGTCTTATGGGAAAAAAGAATATTAAGACTTCATTATCGTCACTATCATTATCACCATCACTCTTTCATATCCTATAGTGGACATCTCTTCATGAAAAAAAATATCGTTACTTAGATATTGATACCTTATGAAGGAATTTCATTTATCCCATTGATTTTTCTTTCTTACAATCAGTCCTCCTATATCCCTCTCATTAGTCCTTTTTATTATAATATATTACGATTGTCTTCATAATTCTTATATCATTATAATCCTTAAATTATTAGCTTGAAGACGTTTAGTGATGAAATTCGGAGACAGAACTCCTGAGCGATACAGAGTCTCCAGCCCTGTGACTGGCTTATCAACAGCCAATCAGGAACGTCGTAAGGGACAGGCCTAGACAGCAGATGCACGGATGGTGCGAACCTACTATAGTACAGCACACGCACATCCGTACTGCAAGTAGTCAAGCTGCCTATGATCTCATTTTATGGTGAACAGGAAAAAAAACGACCAGAAGTTTCGCTCCTTGCACACCTCAAAATCCATCCCACTCAATTAATATTGCAATTTCCCATTTGATTTTTCTGTAAAGATAGGAAAACACATTTCATCATAAATAAGGTGTGTACTTTCTTTGGTTTCAATTTTCAGTAAAAGTTTATTTTTTGTTCACTGATAAATCTAATCTGGAGTGGTATCATTTAGATAAATCTCTTAGAAATGTACAATTAATATGTTGAGACGAAAAGTAAGTGTGTCCACCAACTTTTTCAGAATCTAATTAAGAATAAGTGTAAGTAAAAGTGTAAGTTAAAACCCAGAGGATATTTTGCATTTTTTGTTCCTTCGGCACTGCATAATCCATACACAAAGTAAAGACACAAAATAAAGCATCAAGAAATCGAAAGGCTATTTAAAAACTCCTTACCCTCAATATTAGCGCCCTAGATAACATTAAATACAAACTAGAAACTAAAATTCTGCTTGATAAGTGTTTTCTCTTAATATTATTATATATTATAATAATTAGCTGTTATTTAGGTGAAAAACAATAGAATAAGGCAAAAAAGTGATGTTAAGATTCGACTCAAGCCGGCTTGCTGGACGAAAAATAAAAAAAACTCTACCACCCAGTCTTCCCAAGTTGCAAAGACCCAAGTACGTGACTAGGAAGATCATTTCTTAATTTGGTCACAGATGGAACATACTTTTGGAAAATAAGTTTGGAATTGAACCTCACAGTTACCACATGGTCAAAGGAATAACTTGGAATGACTTAAATGCAAAGAAATATGAAATATATTATCAGCATCAACGGCTTTTGCATACCCACGTGAGGACGGATTCCCTAGACAACTTTTTGTGCCAAAACTAAAACGGAGGAGATTATTGGAGTCTCCGTACTCAACATAACGTAACGTCGTAGACACTTACAAGTCTAACGGAAAATCACAAGCATATATATATATATATATATATATATATATATATATATATATATATATATATATATATATATATATATATATGGTTGTCGAAGGCAAAGGAGTGACCAACCACATGATCGTTCTGATACCAGAAGACCTGGCATCGATACCAAGGTAAACCAAGTGACACCTGAGAAGGAAATGAATAAACGGCAATAAATTGTCCCGAAACGACATTATAACGATCACCTTAATCAAGATACCTTTTTCAAATATCATTACTTTTGCTACCTAAGTACACAGGGATTTAACAAAATGACGACTATGTAGTCTAACGCTGTGCTCAGTCAATATGTAAGACCAAATGATATCAAGTTCCTTTCACGTTCACCCGGACCATTAAAGATGAAATCCCCTCCCGATCTCTCCCAGTTGCCGTTACCATGCAATTTGCACGAAAGCAAACGGGACCCCCGCCCCCAGAACCCACATTCCCCCGTCGTGTAAGTGCTCGGATCGTTACACTGGCAATGGACGAAATTGCGCCGGTACGATACTACTTTCAACGACGCCCGGGAAGACAGTTTTGGTCTCTACGTTGGTTGTGAGATTACCATCGGCAGAACCCACTGTCGTTATTTCCTGAAAGCTCCGTGTCCCTTATGCACAGATTTCTCATGGCCATCGTCCCCCCCCCCCCCCCACCCCGCCCCCTCCCCGCTACTTTCCTCTCTCCGCATCAGGTCAATGCTGCTTCTGAGATGTTGTTCCTCGGTAATT
>NC_087206.1:96606595-96635905 GCF_015104395.2 Macrobrachium nipponense | reverse complement strand
AATTACCGAGGAACAACATCTCAGAAGCAGCATTGACCTGATGCGGAGAGAGGAACGTCGCCGGAGGGGGGGGGGGGGGGTGGGGGGGGTGGGGGGGCTAGCAGGGTGGGGGGAGGGACGAGGGCCATGAGAAATCCGTGCATAAGGGACACGGAGCTTTCAGGAAATAACGACAGTGGGTTCTGCCGATGTATCTCACAACCAACGTAGAGACCAAAACTGTCTCCCGGGCGTCGTTGAAAGTAGTATCGTACCGGCGCAATTTCGTCCATTGCCAGTGTAACGATCGAGCACTTACACGACGGGGGGGGGGGGGGGGGGGGGGGGGGGGGGGGGGGGGTGGGGGGGGGGGGGATGTGGGTTCTGGGGCGGGGATCCCGTTTGCTTTCGTGCAAATTGCATTGTAACGGCAACTGGGGAGAGATCGTCGGGAGGGGATTTCATCTTTAATGGTCCGGCTGGTGAACGTGAAAGGAACTTGATATCATTTGGTCTTACATATTGACTGAGCATAGCGTTAGACTACATATTCGTCATTTTGTTGAAATAAAATCCCTGTGTACGTAGGTAGCAAAAGTAATGATATTTGAAAAAGGTATCTTGATTAAGGTGATCGTTATAATTTTTTGGGGGGATAATTTATTGCCATCTATTTATTTCCTTCTCAGGTGTCACTTGGTTTACCTTGGTATCGATGCCAGTCTTCTGGTATCAGAACGATCATGTGGTTGGTTACTCGTTTCATGCAGTGGCAGGCTGTCCGTCACTTCTTTGCCATCGACATCCATATATATATATATATATATATATATATATATATATATATATATTATATATATATATAATATATATATATATATATATATATATATATATAGATGCTTGTTATTTTCCGTTAGACTTGTAAGTGTCTACCACGTTACGTTATGTTGAGTACGGAGACTCCAATAATCTCCTCCGATTTAGTTTTGGCACAAAAAGTTGTCTAGGGAATCCGTCCTCGCGTGGGTATGCGAAAGCCGTTGATGCTGTTAATATATTTCATATTTCTTTGCATTTAAGTCATCCCAAGTTATAACTTTCACCATGTGGTAGCTGTGAGGTTCAATTCCAAACTTATTTTCCAAAAGTATGTTCCATCTGTGACCAAATTAAGAAATGATCTTCCTAGTCACGTAGTTTGGTCTTTGCAACTTGGGAAGACTGGGTGGTAGAGTTTTTTATTTTTTGTCCAGCAAGCCGGCTTGAGTCGAATCTTAACATCACTTTTTGCCTTAATCTATTGTTTTCCACCTAAATAACAGCTAATTAGTATAATAATATTATTAAGAGAAAACACTTATCAAGCAGAATTTTAGTTTCTGTTCTCTTCTAATAGACACATTTATACGAGTGAATCATTTACAGATTACTGCACGTAGCTTGCGATAGCTCCTGCTATCATCTCGTGTGTCCTTGCGATATGATTTTTAATTCGTTGACTAATTGATATTATATCTTCGAGCCACTGACCTCGTCCACGGTGCGTTGTATACCTTCACGGGATCCTCACAATTGATTTTCAGTAATCCTTTGCAGTCCTTATGATATGATGCTCGGTTTTTTTCCCCATAAGACTTCTGTCAAGGGGTTGTGATCAAGTGATGACGTCAAGTGATGACGTTATCGAGTGATTACGTGAGCAACACCTGACTGCACGAAGAAAAAAAATATATTAATTTATACATATAGATGTATGTGATATATATGCACTGTAAAAATCTGAAGTTTGTAATGTGTAGGCATAGCGCATGGTGAGTAACGTGAATGATAAGTTACAGGAAGTAAGTACTCCTAACATTGATCAGCACATGAAACGAACCATTATAATTGCAAAGGCCTCTGATGTGGATGGGGTCTGGTATGAGAGGCCTCTTAGCCATCCGGTAAAGATGGTAACGAAATGATTTAGTATTTCAGTATTGACTGGATGATTTAGTTCATACAGATATAATTCATGATAGCATGGGGAGTTGAAGAGGGAAATGCACTTTCGTATAATAAATATATCTTTTGTAGTGCATAAAAGTGTCCCTTTTTGTAGGTGTTCGTTCATTGGGATAGATCCTTGAATTAATGGTCTTTGGCTGTATGAGGAACTGATGCCTGTTCCATGTGTAATAATTACATATATATATATAATTTACAAGATCTGTAAATATAAACCAATGACCTGGGGTCATGGCATTAGGAGGGTTCTACGTGACCAAAGCAGACCTAGATTACGCTATGCGCTGTCTGCAGTAGCCTGATCTAGCTCAAAGCTTTGTCAACATTTTTATGTTATGATAACTTTGCACAACAACTTCCATGGGAAGCGGTTGACCTGTTAACCTACGCCGGAAACTTGTAACTTCCGAGCCGGCGGACTACGTATGTGTTTTTATATGAATTGCTAGATAGCTAATGTTCCGCTATCGACGCGATGCTTTAGAATGGCAGTTCCACGCCAACGATCAAACATATCGGTCGTCCGACCGAGCTGCATCTCCTAGTATGGAGTTACAGAATAAAGTTGTTATCTTGTCAACTTGCTGTTTGAATCATCTCCTCTAGTCCAGAAAGAACCTCTACTAAGATATCCAAGGGAGATGAGAGGAACCAAAAAATACTTACGAATGACAGTCGTAAGGAGAACACAAAAAGTCTATCGCCAAGCGATAAGACATTAGATGTGGTGGCAGCGTATAACGGAAAATATAATTAACAAGACCCATATCAGCCGACCGAAGGTCTACAAGAACTAACTTCCACCTTCAACATCAAACTAAACAGAGGAAACGGGATCTTCAATCAACGCAACAGTTTATGAAGACGCAACTATGTCCTTCATCGAGAGGAATACAAGCATTTAACACTGACGTTTTGAGCAACTGTTGTCACTTATCTTCGAGAATCTACACCGGACGAGGGCAGCATCGAACATCAACGGAAAGAAGAAAACAAACACAGGGAACATCACCCGATCTAGCAAGGACGGAGGCTGTGACGTCATCAATCTTGGACTTCCCCGCGCATCGTGCACCGAGAGAAGACCGTGACGTCATCACGACTTCCGACGCGAGACGTAGACAGGAACTGGACGTCATCCCATGTCAACAATCCTTCGCAATATAATCTGGAGCTAAGTACCATTTTTATCTATTCAGGTTTTTCTTTTTCCTCAGTGAAGTGTGTTTTATCAAGAGTCGATCGACCAGATCTTTGGGGGTGAGTGTTCGCCTATTAATCTTCCTTCATTACAGAACCAATCTTCAACTACGAGGTTCTCGCCCGCAGATTAATTTTTTTTTCTCTTCTCGTTGTCATTAACCGTTTCTTGCAGGAATTCTCCGTATAATATTTTATCATATTATCTGTATTTTTGTATCTTTTGGGGGATTTTCCTATTATTATAACACACTTATACAGTACATTGCTTATGCGTTTACGTAGTGGTCGAGTGTACTCTTATAGATATTTTGATAGGATTGCAAGGAATAGAAGTGATAAGAAAAAAAGTGAAAGCCGAAATGGCAACCACTCCGGCTGGCAACCCCAACGTGGGTGACTCTCGTTAGCGCGAGGTCAGCGATTGTCCCTTTTCAAGGTCGGGTCAATGGGTTCCTGACCTCAAAATGTTGAGGCATGGATCTCATCTGTAGACGCTCATTTAAATACAAAAAGCATCACAGACCCAGCAGTACAATTACAGGAGGCCAAGAGCTTCATTGACTTTGCAAAAGGAGACGCAAGTGCGTATCTAAGGGGGGTTTCTTTCCAAGAGGCGCTTACATGGGACGAGTTCAAAATTAGATTACGTGCCCGTGTTATGGGGGGTGAGAGGCTTTAGATGTTAGTATTGGCATTGAGAAATATCCTTAACCAAGCCGCCTCCATGACTCAGCTCAATGTTGTCGAGCGGGCGGCGCTAATTGCCGACCGGCTAAATGAATATCAGGATAGTTTAAGTAACTCCGGGTGGGTTGCGGGTGCTAAAATCAAAGTGAAAGATTTTATCCGTTTGATCTACCTTACGTCTATCACTGCAATGTTGCCTGAAGAGTTAGTACGGTGTTTTGATAAAAAATTGCAGCCCGACAGTACGGAATTAGATGTGTATAAACAAATAAAAAAACACATGTCTAAATGTACCGACCTAGATCCTTCGCTCATTCAAGTTTTTGCAAAAAATGAGAACAAGCCACAACAAGTAAATGTGGTATATAATAATAATCAAGTTGCAGGGATGGTTTGTTATAACTGTAAACGACCAGGTCACATGATTTCAGACTGTCGGACGCGTTTTTGTTCAATACACAATAGTTCAACTCATTCATATAACCGTTGCTACTCGAGGAATCAACAGCAGAATGCTACGAACACGCAACCAGTTGCCAGTGCAAATAAAAGAAGGGTCCTCAGTACTATAAGAAGAAACAACCAAACGGAAATTCTGCACAACAGCAGAAACAACAAATCGTGCTTCAGGTACCTCTGTTCCTGGGCCGTCTAGCCAGAACTCGCAAGGGCAAGCGAATTTTCAGGGTGTGATAAACAAAACAAATACCACGTAGTTCACTCCAAGGGGGGAGAGGGCGATGTTGGGTCATTATCAATATCAACATCTTTTGTATCAAATAATCAGTTAATCATTTATCAGATCATTGTGAGACAATTGATTTTCCTATGAAACACACGGCGAATCAAAAAAATCTGTGCAGGTTCCCGGTAGATTTGCAACAAATTCATGCAATTATTAGTCAAAACGAGTTGCGGACCAACCTTACATGCAGTAAATTTGGACCATAAGTCATTCACCTTGTTCTTTGATTCTGGTAGTCCACGTAATATAATGGATTTAAGGACTCATCATTTACTCTTTTCAAATTTCCCTATAGAAAAGTCCGGAATAAGGCTCTCAGGCATTGGGAATAATGAATTAAATGTTGTGGGCGTAACTCATGTACAGTACAAGGTCGGTAAGCGCACGTTAGCCGATACCTTTGTCGTTGTACAAAACATTAATATGTATCCCGCAGTAATTATCGGATACCGTCTATGGGCACTCAAAATATTATCTTAGCACTGCAAAACACGGCGTGTATATCAAAGGGAAATTCTATAGGTCTTCTAATACCCTAAAATCAGTTTTAGATAATAAAGAGACAGACAGAGTTGTCACTTACATTACGGAACCAATCACCTGTCTCATGAACCAAGAAATAATACAGGCAACCCAACAGAACTCTCGCTCACCCGTAATATCAGCTTGCACGCAAACTCTCGAGCCTAACGTAACTTCAAATTATATTAGTGCGTGTAAAGAGAACCTTGCCAGGATCTGAAACATTAATCCTTTCCGAAACTCTGAAAACACACGGATTATCCGTCACACAAGCCGTTTATACAGTCGGCTCACAACAACAATGTAACATCGAAGTCTGTAATCATTTGAATACCACTTTAGTAATCCACAAAAATCAACATATCTTGGATGCCGAAGTTATAAACATCGCATTCTTACCGTAGCTGAGATAAATCACGCTCAATCAGTCTGCGATGAAACCCTTTTGCAATCTATAAAGAACAAAATCAATCAGGACATTCAAGAAGAAGAAATTCAGCAGAAATTTTTGAATCTGTTAACTAAATATCATGATGTTTTTTTCCACTACGGATGGAACCTTAGGAAAAACGGATGTCATCGAGCATCAAATAAGGCTCAAGGACAAACAGAAAGTAATCTATGTACCTTCGTAGCCGACTTCCTATGAAATTTCAGAATGAGATAACAGAGGAAGTAGGTAAAATGTTAAAGGAAGGAGTCATTAGGAAATCAAACAGCCCTTATAATTTTCCGTTAATAGTAGTACCGAAAAAAGATCGAACTTGGCGGATATGCGTAGATTTTCGTCGTTTAAATGAAGAAACAATCCCTGACAGATTCCCAGTACCATGTACCGATGATATCCTATCTTTACTAGGCCAGAATAAATATTTCACAAGCCTAGACTTACTAAAAGGATTTCATCAGATTCCGATGGAACAAAGAGAGTATCCCATACACTGCCTTCAGCACAGCCAGGGGACATTATGAATTTTTGGCGTATGCCTTTTGGTGGTTTACGTTGTGTCCTATAACTTTTACTCGTATGATAAACGTCGTGTTTGGAGACTTGTTGGGAGATATCCTACATGCCTACATGGATGACTTAGTAATTTTTTCCAACACATTAGAAGAACATTTACGTAAATTGGAGTTAGTGTTACAAAGGTTAAGGCAGCATAATTTAAGGGTAAAGATAAGTAAGTGTTGAATTTTTTAAAACAGAACTAGTCTATCTAGTTTCACGGTTTCTAGTGAAGGTCTTAAAGTCGTCCACGATAAGGTGTCGGCTATCCGTAACTTTCCGATACCTACTAACGTCAAGGGAATACAGCAATTTTTAGGATGCAGCGGTTACTATCGCCGCTTCATCCGCAACTACTCAATCATAGCCGCTCCCCTAACCGATCTTATAAAAAAGGCGTAGATTTCGTTATGGTCTGAAATTCATCAACAGGCGTTCGATAAATTGAAAGATGAACTGTGTAGTTCTCCTATCTTGAAATTTCCTGACTTCGGTAAGGAATTTTTCATAGCAACAGACGCCTCAGACCTAGGAGTAGGTGGGGTATTGCTTCAACAATATGATAAACAGTTTTTCCTATAGCTTTTTATTCACGTAAACTGAGACCTTCCGAAAGTAAATATGCAGTAATAGACAAGGAAGGGCTCGCTATTGTTAATTCACTCGTGCACTTTAAATTCATAATATACGGTTATCCCGTCAAGGTTCTCACTGATCATAAGCCCCTAACCGACTTCTTTAAAGGCTTTAGTCACAGCCCCAAGCGAAACTCGGTGGCACATGATCATTCAGGACTTTGGCGCGAGGATCGGGTATTTACCTGGGCAAAGCAAATATCATTGCTGACGCATTATCACGCAACCCTCTTCATCTTGTACGAGCCATTAGCTGAATTAATAGATATCTCAACCTCCACGCCCGTTGTTAAAACTATATCTGAACAGGAAGAGCTGGGCTGGAGTGCTGAAACTATTACAGACGGAACAAAGAAAAGATCCGCAAATAGAAAAAATCATCATTGCGTTAAACGGAAATCCGAAGGAAAAAGAATACCTAAAGTATAAGCAGCAGAATTATATCCTACAGGGACAATATCCTGTGTAGATCCGTGACGAGGAAAACCCGCAACACACCGCAGTTGAATAACAACCAGGTGGTGGTGCCTATCTCACTCATACCCACTGTCTTAAAGTGGTTGCATGAAAATCCACTGCACGGACACCCCGGGTTATACCTTGATGTCACAGAAAGCCAAATCCTTATTTTATTGGCATACGATGCTTACAGATATAAAAAAGCACATAGCAAAATTGTCGCACTTGTCAAGAATACAAAGGGCACACGAAGAACCACCTGTCAGCCTAGGGGCTTACCCCGTGCCAAATCAACCCTTTGAAAGAGTACATTTAGATTTATTAACAGGATTTTACGAGTCAGACAGAGGAAATAAGCACCTCCTAGTAATTATAGACGCTTTGACTCGATATACAGAACTTATAGCGCTTAAAACAAAAACCGCGGTTCGAGTGCGCTAGGAAGTTTACGAGTGCTTACATTGTAAAACCACATGGAAGTTTCCAACCAACATCATTATCTCAGACTCGGGCGGGGAGTTCAATAATCATTTCCTTAACTCCCTTGTTCGAATTCCCTTTGCCTATAGAAAGAAATCAATACCATGATCTAGTCACCCGAGTCTAATGGGCTAGTGGAAAGGGCAAATCGTAAGGTTTTAAACATTTTAAGGGTCACCTTAGGGGGGGCAGACCCCAACTGGGACATTGCCATACCTGCGGTACTAAGCACATTTAAATCACTCGTATCATGTGTCTATTAAAATGATGACCGCACGAGGCACTGTACGGGTATCCCGGCCCGAACGCCTTTCCACATCTTAAAGCCTACAACTAATTTATCAAATCCTCTAAAGGATGGTTATGGATGCAAGCATAAGTCGATATAATATTAATTCGTAAGAATTTAGAAGAAGCACAGATCATAATGAAAAAAATCATGATAAAAATAGCTAAGCCAACTAGAACATATGCCGTGGGCGATCAGGTATACATACAAGTATACGTACGTAAAGGTTTAAATTATAAACTGACACCTAAGTTTGAAGGCGCCCGTTTAACATTTTAGAAAATTTAACGGCCAATAGAGTTAGGGTTCAAAATGTATCCAAACCCACTGATGTGAGAATAGTCCCATTGGCACATATCAGAAATCTAAGAAGGGTAGATGGAGTGAGGGAAAAAATGGTTGTATTTATGAAACTTGTATAATAATTTTAATATATTATATCTATTAATCATATTGTATGTAAACCTATTCTTTTACGCGAGTTATTACATATGTTTTACTCATGCAGGTTTCAAAAATGAATCTGTTATTGTTAGGAGTGATATTGTGTATTCAGACATCTTTGTTGTATGGAAAGAGCGCTAGGACGAAAGAAATAGAATTTAATCATGGCTCGATTATTGAGAGAATCGATGATGTATTCATCGTGTCAAGTAATATTGTTATCGAAGTAGATATGCATGCTATTTTCTTACTGAAGATGACGTCCTTAACTTAAAGAATGACCTGATGAGGTTTGGTATTTCCCTTAAGGAAATGCATGAACGTAATTTTCATGCTAACTCAGAGATTTCACTAGCTCAAACACTAAGCGTCGCGGAAATGTTGTCTTATGACATACAAAAATAAAACGCCGAGGCAGAAGAACTCGCTCGTGACCTGCTGATGTGGTCTGTGCGGCACAATACTCTTGAACGCCGCAACCCGCTTATTCTAGCTGGACTAAACATCTTAGGATCAGTTGCGAATCTAGGCTTAGGAATCTCAAATCGCCTCAAGATAAATAATCAAAATAAACAAAGAATTGAGTTTTTGCAACACAAAACCGAACTGGCCTTATCTGAACTTCGCAGCCAGTTATCTTCGATCAATCAAAATAATGAATATCGTTAATGAACATTCAAATAAATATCGATCAGGTCATGGAAGTTCAACATTTGCTGGCTACTTTAGCTTACTATAGTTCGAAAATAGATCCATATCCGTTGTGAAAATATCACATTTTATTGAAAAGTCAAAAGATACGTAGAAGCAATACGTTAGCAACAAAGGGTGTGTTATCTCCTCACCTCATGCCTATTAAAGATCTGACGTTAACTTTAGAAAACGGACGGGAGAAGCTAGGTTATATTCCTTTATTAGATGCCACAAAAAAGTAGAATTCTATTATAGCCTAATATCAGTCAGCGTTGAAAATTATAGAATTATGATCACAATTCCTTTTGATTCTTCCGATGCTTGGCAATCATACAAAATAGCACCGTTTCCTACTTTCATGACGAATAACTCAAACATCCGTAATATCCAATTTAACGGGGCATGTACTGATTTCTTCTGATAAGAAATCATTTACAGTCATTAAAGACTTAGATAAACTCACTCACTGTTCAGAAGCCATGAATAATAAAAATTTGTACAGCTGACTCTTTTGAATTCTATCCTATATCAACGGATTCATGTGAGTTAGACATAGTTGCTAAACGGCTCTCTCTCTCATACAAGCGAAGGTTGTCTGGGGAACTTTATCCCTTTTACGGTAATAAATTCAATTACAGGATGAATAATGGTTCTTGGATCCGTTATGATAAGGCCGGATTCGACGTCATGTGTCCGGACAATACCACCGCCATGCCCCTATCTTCGTAGCAGCCGATGGTTGTACGGGAGACATCTACAAACTATACCGTCAGAGGGGTCAACACGATAATACGTGAGAAGGCGTATTCGCGAACTACACGTGGGCTACCACAATCAATCCCATCACTACCTCTCCATACAAACGCGCGAGTAGCTCATCGTCTGACGCAACTGGCTGAGATGACCCAAGCGTCATCGACTTATGCAGGTGAAGAGAAAATCTTCGCTACTACATTCTGCTAGCTGTGTTCAGCGTGACGGCCCAATATTGGTTATCGCCGTCAAACATCTTTGCTTGGCGTAGGCTAAGGCGTAAACAGAAGGATCTCCAAGGGAACGTACTGGCCCGTCTAGATGACGTACCCGTTAAATCTCAAGTCGTTTGCGTTTTAGGGCCGCCTGAACCTGGCCACTTCAGTTCGTGCCTAGGGAATTGTCTGGAATTGTGTTGTGTGTGAAAAGCGGTCCGTATGCTGGCAAAAATGTAGGACAAGAAAGACTCACGCCTTTGCATTTGAACAGTTAAAGTATCTCCAGGGCGCCTAATAAATCATTATAGCCAATGTTATACATTAATATATTCCTAAAGGTATTTTCGGGCACCTAATAAAATATCAGCCTATATATGAATTTCTGCAGAATTACATTGTTTATACTATTATACAATTATATTTCTGTTACAAAGGGTGTCAAGTACTCTTTAACAATTATCCATGATCATGCTATAATCATATTTAGTAACCATTATTCTTAATCAGGTTACCTGTTATCATATTAATCATGTATACATGTTTTGATTTTTACCTTTTTATTATTTTTGGGTACATAATCCTTATTATTACCAAACATGGATCTATATTTTCCATGCATTTATCTTTGTTTATGAATATGTCAACAAGGGTATGTAACAGAACCTTTTTATGCATTTAATCACTTAGTATGTTACGAGCACGCTCCTATGGACAATGTTTAAAGTAATTTTTTTTGTTATTCAAGGCTTGAATAGGTAGCAGACCGAGCCTAATATAATAATTAATATATATATATATAATTTACAAGATCTGTAAATATAAAACCAATGACCTGGGGTCATGGCATTAGGAGGGTTCTACGTGACCAAAGCAGACCTAGATTACGCTATGCGCTGTCTGCAGTAGCCTGATCTAGCTCAAAGCTTTGTCAACATTTTTATGTTATGATAACTTTGCACAACAACTTCCATGGGAAGCGGTTGACCTGTTAACCTACGCCGGAAACTTGTAACTTCCGAGCCGGCGAACTACGTATGTGTTTTTATATGAATTGCTTAGATAGCTAATGTTCCGCTATCGACGCGATGCTTTAGAATGGCAGTTCCACGCCAACGATCAAACATATCGGTCGTCCGACCGAGCTGCATCTCCTAGTATGGAGTTACAGAATAAAGTTGTTATCTTGTCAACTTGCCTGTTTGAATCATCTCCTCTAGTCCAGAAAGAACCTCTCTACTAAGATATCCAAGGGAGATGAGAGGAACCAAAAAATACTTACGAATGACAGTCGTAAGGAGAACACAAAAAGTCTATCGCCAAGCGATAAGACATTAGACATGCACATTGCTGACTATTAAATCTCAATACAAATAAATAGCCCGTTAGTATTATTGTTGAATCAGGGGAAAAAAGTAGAAAGCTGATTTTTTTTCAGGAAAGATTTCTTGAGGTCTATCTAGTAACATGGGACAAAGTTTCCTAAAATCCAGGTTGTGGGAAATTCACAATCCAAGATAACTGCTGATGAGTCGACCTGGTTCACAGAAAACGGCACAAGATTAAAGTAACCAAATCCAATTTCAGTAGGATGTTAATCACTACAAACTGACACATACTATGCATGAAAAAGCATATTCACACAGCATATATATCAAGAAGCTATTAAATAAACAAGAAAAAACCATTGGTCAAGTCTGTCAGGTACCAAATGTGAATAGTATTCAGTTCATGTCATAATGTTTACAACACAATTCTAGCTTTAACCCTCATTTGAATCTATGGATTGACTGTTGTTAAATGTCCTCCCAATACCCGGGAACACATTTCAGTGCAAAATGGCCCAGCTCTGTAACATCTGCATTTTTTCCACTTCCTACTTTGCAGTCACATGAAATCGTTTGCAACTCCCTATCAGGTGCCACAGATTGGTTTGTTGCAACTGTAAGCAACTTGCCATCTTGTAATTTCCATCCCCATTCAGTAGTTGCCCGCTCATGTGCAGACCACTGCTGAACTGCTAAGTAGGCTTGATATGAATGATATTTGGCGGCTGCTGATGTTGGTGGCAGGCTCTCTAAGTTGACTTTACTTGAGTGCGCAAAATTTATGCCAACCTGTCTCAGGTATGAGTGCATACCAAAGCATATTCCGAGAGGTGGACTGAACTGCCCCATACAGTTTTAACAAAAATTGTTTTCCAACTCTTGCCACCTCTTCATGACTTGATGAAGGCTGATGATTACACATCTAGCATTCCGTATTCGTTCCTGCCTTCTATAATGGACACTGCCTTCCTCTTGCCTACATGCATAAGCCTGAAATAGTATCCATGCCTGTTATAGCATGTAGGAACATGAGATTGTTATAAATATCCTTCTATTCCCGCACTCCTCATGTTCGGGTATTTCAATGTCTTATAGTTATTATGAGATTGTTCTGATGGTTTTTTTTTTTTTTTTGGAGGATAAATAATACTCAGATGAAAGTATTTCATATGGTATTATATTTTCCAAATGTTTACAATTTTTTCAATCCAAACAAATAAAAAACATGGCTATGTAAAAGACTAAAAAGACTAATGAACAGGAGATATCGAAAGTGGTGGGTTTCTTGAATAGTTGGAGGGGGAACACTACAAGGTGTTGGACATTAGCCGCTGAAGCCACGAATAAAGGCAAGTGTGAGGCCGGAGGGCAGGGGGTGGTGGGGGGGGGGGGGGGGTGTGATGGTTAGCTAAGACGTGACCGATCTGCCCATATCTAAAGACTGTCCTCAAATAATTTGAGACTAAATATGTTAATAGTATACAGTTTTGCAACACCTACATAATTTATACTCCACCATCATTATATTAATGCACTGATGCACACATTTTACTGCATTTCATTTCACATAATTTATTTTCACAAAGAGTTTCGGAAACAATATAATAAATATAATATAATATAAGAAATATTGCAAATCAAAATACTTTCTATAAGTAGCCTAGATGGTTGCGAGGGGCGGAGCCAAGTGGCCCACCACACTCAAATACTGGGAACTCAACTAAGTTATGCCATAAATACAAATCCTGCAGTACTAGATTAGCACATCCAGTAATGTGTTCTTAGCATAGATTAATTAATAAAATAATACCCTTGAAAATTGATGCTTTGATGACTCGTACAAACCACGGCCTCAAAACCTGGTATGTAACATCTTTGTGACCAGATTTCTTATATCATTGGTTATACAGGTTATTATAGTCCAGGCAATCTAGGGCAAAAATAGATACAGCCTAGCACAAGTTGGTAGAGTAGCCATATACGGTTTTGTGATCCTTGGCCACATCCAGATAACATATCAAACATCTACCATTATTTAAAAAGTCGACCCAGGCGATATAAGACGGAGGACAGAATGAGAGAGAGAGAGAGAGAGAGAAAAATACAGCTGCTTACAGGATAATAAAAAAGGATATTTTCGTCTGAATAATATTAATATGAATAGTCAGTTCCAACAATATTTAAGGCATTTTTATTTATAAAATATGATAACGATTTAAAACAATACGATGTGATAAGATTTCATAATAGTTATTTAAAAAAAATATACGATAACTTGTTTCTTAAAGCAAAAGATCTCAGATATATCCGCCAGATAAATAACTTAACAGGAATAAAAGTACCTCTCTCTCTCTCTCTCTCTCTCTCTCTCTCTCTCTCTCTCTCTCCATACACTGTATGCATTTCTTTCGTTACCGGTCCTCGTGCTCTCTCTCTCTCTCTCTCTCTCTCTCTGTCCATATACGTATATTTCATTCATTATTGCATTTCTTTGCGTGATTACTGTAATTTCCCTCCTCCTCCCATTCGAACCATTCTAACTATATACTGGTTGTTTGAACGTGGGCCACTTTCAGGGCAAGAAGGGCATGATCTCTCCGAGCCAGGCCTGGCGGGGCGACACTGCTTTTGTAACTGGGTGTACATGTAAAGGTGTATACAACTTATTGCATTGGCCACAGTGCCCTCTTAACTTCTGAATTTCTTCACACTTGGATAAGCTTGTCATTAAAAGTCTAAGATCCATATGTCTGTCCTTCTTGCAAGTGGCAGTGACAGGGTATAATATTCATAAAAGCAAGATAGAAACAAAAGCAAAAGTAATTCAGAACAGGTATTTATTCAAGTTTCTCTTTGAGTATTTACTATTTTGTGTGGCCTCCATCTGCCTTTATCACAGCCTGCATTCTTGAAGGGTAATATTTCAGCAAATTGCAAAAAAGCTGAGACTCAAACTCCATTTCCCTGAGCACTTCAGCCACCTCTCTTTGCAGGTCGTCGAGGCTTGGTATGCCATCATAGTTCACTGTGCTTGCTTCAACCCGATTGTTTAAGCTAATACCAATGTTTTCACACATATTAAGGTCAGGGGAGCTACCTTGAAATTCACTTGATGAGAAGAAATCGATACCACTGTTTCGAAGCAGCTCCTGTGTACGAAGGGGATTGAAACGTGGTGCCTTTATCATTGCAAAAATGTGACTTCTTCAACAGATAACACATTTTCAGGGTCTTTGAGGAAAGGAAATACTCCACTATCCACTAATAAGCACAGTTTCTCCAAAGTATTCGCCATTCCAATGACTGTCCTTTCTCTTTGATGATCCACGTTAACCATTTGGCTATGAAACAGAGAAAAATTCCCAAACATTCAGGAAATTTCACAAATTGGCGAAAGCGCATGTCATCGCTGATATCATCCAACTTTGCAGCCCAAATGAAGTCATTTTTATGATTTGGCTTCCTGACTGTGTAAATGAAGAATTCACCTGATGCAGCAACATGGAGAAAGTCAGCTTCTTCCCAATCTTTAAGAAATGAACCACAAAACCATGCACGGTCTTCTCTCTGTTGCTGAATGATTTTTGGCTTGCTGATAACATGAAATGGCTTGATACCAGATTTTTTCAACTCACAATATACAGCACTATAACTTCTCTTCTTTCCTCATTTTGTTTCTAGTTCAAGCACCAATTTACGTGAAGGCTTTCTTGGTCTACCCACTGCCTCAGCTATGATGTCTTTTGACTCCTGAGAGAGGACTTCAGGCCTTCCAAGATTCTCACTCTTTTCACGAGGACAGTCATATGGATTTTTGTTCGAGTTTCTTTTAACAAACGGTTCATCTCTTTTAATGTATTTAGCTATCCAGAAACGTAAAAATGAAGGATGGGCCAGCATCCCTGGCTTCTCTGAAGGTTACAGCCCGGATTCGGTCATTCCATCTGATTTCCTCTGAGTCGTAAAGCCATGGCTGTATCTAACTCTGTCACTCAGTCTGAAAATACAAGAAATGTAAAATGAAGAATAGCTTAATAGAAAGATAAGATAATGTACTTGGAGATAGGATATTGCAGAAAATTTCATAAACTTTCCATTTGTCTGTGGAGGGTTGGCTCAATTTTGAAACACCTGGGTTATATATATATATATATATATATATATATATATATATATATATATATATATATATATATATATATAATATATATATATTCTATATATATATATGTGTATATATAGTGTATATATATATATAATATATATATATATATATATATATATATATATTATATATATATATATATATATATATATATATATATATATATATATATATATATATATATATATATATAATATATATATATATATATGTATATATATATGTATATATATAATGTATATATATATATATACATATATATATATATATATATATATATATATACTATATATATATATATATATATATATATATATATATATATATATAATTATTTACTGTAAGAAATTATTAAAGAAGTGTTTCGGAGTCAGTAGACAACCAGCCAATTATGGCTTTTTTAGTCAGCAGTTGAAGAAATCCTAAGAATTTCGTCGCTTTGTTATGCAAATTGGCAGAATATAAAATTCCACACCGGGCTAAATTCTTAATTATTACACGAAGGGACGAAGGGAAAAATAAAAAAAAAAACAATTTTTTCCTCGTTTTCTCGCTATCGTGTTTATTGTCAGGTTCTTGGTACAGTATACATTGTTGGGAAGTGAGTAGTACCTAGTATTATTGCTCATTCAAAACATTTACATCCATTAATATTATGCATAGAATATTATCCTGAATAATAAATTTCATTACTTATTGTTATGATTCATTTTGCTTATCGATAGAAAAATTTACTAAGATCTAAGGGAAGCAACTTCATTTTTGACACATGATGACTTGGTCATATATGTATTTGCTGTCGATCCTTGCTGGGGTGTAGGATTTTTTTTTTTTTTTTTTGAGTTTAAAGAAAAAAAAGGAAGTGGCAGCTGTAGAGGACTCAGCATGGAGTTATAACTAGCTATTGGTTCCCAATACAAGGGCAGCTTTTATTATGGATTTCTGCAGATAAATGCTCTTGTCCATTCCACAACAGCCACGTTCCACAAGTTTCTTCCTCTTTGAAGCTGTTTGTTTCTTATGTCTTGAATTACACCACATCGTTATGTATCTCATTTAGGAGGCATTAGGTTTGATGAGTTGAATTGTTTGCATGACATTTTCCCTCTTGCAAAGACCCGTGAGGTAAGCACAGTCCATGATTTTTATTTCTGGAGAGAAACCCCTCATGTTCATCCTGGGCAGTCATTCTTTTGAGGTGTATATAGGACCTTTTAGGATCAGCGATGTCTATATAGGACCTTGTAGCATCAGTGATGTCTTTTCCCTGTTGCACACGTTATTTCGAGCCAGCTCTGTTGCAAACTCCCAATATTTTAATCCTCTTCTAAACTTTCGACAGATTTTTCTCTGAGACCCTGGGAATCAACGTCTACTTGTTATTCGTCATAAAGCAATGGTAATAATGATTATATTGATGATTATGCATCGAAAAATTTAAATTCGGCACTGTAGCTGTAACTGGAAGGCGGGACTGCGGGCCTTGTTTAAATAGCACAATATGAATTTTGGCTCACTAAATATGCTAATTAATTTTCACTAATTAACCATTGTATACGCTAGGTCTGTTAATTGAATTTTGCAAGAGCCGTAATATTTCTTAAGTACACGATCTGTATCCTTATAATTATGAAAAACGTTCATTTCTGACGCGGTGACTAAGTCGTTTACGTAAATTCTTGTCTATATCGAAATTTCAAACATATGAATGCGCCATCTTTTTCAAGGAACCTTTGCGAGTGAGTTCTTCAGGCTGAGAAAAAAAGTACTTAAACGTCATACTAAGAAATAATTACTGAGAATCTTCTCGTTTTCCCTTTGATAAAACTTGTTTTTTTAAACTGATGCTATTTCTTTAAAACAGAATCTGCTTTCCATCTTATTCTGTCCACTGGATTGAAATCATGTACTTCATGAAATTAATGAGGTCCAAAGGTGAAAGGCCTCGTTACTGCATCCAGCTCTGAGCTAAGGCGGTTTTGGGAGGTAAATGCCGTCGACGTCTGGCGTACAAAGACCAATGACCATGCCAGTCTTTTCAAGAGCTTGATAGTTACCGAGTACTGAGGAGGAGGAACTGTTTATTGCAAATTAAGAAGTGAGAAATGTGTGTATACAGACTCAGTTAAATTTATTTACTTCCCGTGTATATTTTCAAACTTGGAAATTCTATACAGTGGAAGCTTGTTTAGCAAGTTCATGCGTATTATGGTTATGAATAAGTCAATATAATGATGATAATAATGATAATAATGGGCGGCGAACCAGTAGTGTCCAAACTCCTGGTTTCGTTGCCCGAGAATCATCCTTAAAGAGTTTTGCCTATTCTGCCTTTAATGAAAGTGGAAGAAAATTATTACATTACACATTATGCAAATTACAAAAACGCTTAGAACTTCCGAAACTACTTGTTTATTCTCTCTCTCTCTCTCACACTATATATATATATTATATATATATATATATATATATATATATATATATATATATATATATATATATATATATGTATATACCTATGTATGTATTACTGAATCGCGAAAATTTGGAACGTGAGAATATATAAATAAAGGCAAAATCCACAAGGAAAGCGAAACAATGGAGTACCGCTGCAAGACCTTTCAATCTATTCCTTTGCTTCCTTTACTAAGCTTAGTAAAGTACGAGAGTCAAAAGGCCTTGCTGTCGTGCTCCTTTGTTTCACTTTCCTTCTTCATGGCTTTTGCCTTATACACACACACACACAAACACAAGCACACACACACATATATTTATATATATATATATATATATAACATATATATATATATATATATATATATATATATATATATATATATATATATATATATATATATGTGTGTGTGTGTGTGTGTGTGTGTGCTTGTGTTTGTGTGTGTGTTTTACAGTCAGATAGCAAAACCAGGCCTTTCGCAAAGTGCTTGAGATTTCAGGTAGATAGTGAAATGCACTTAGGGACATTTGATTCCTCCAGAGGCTAGTACTATACACAGCAAAACAGTGACTCACAGTGTTTCGCCGTGTTTAGTACTAGCCCTTGGGGAATCAAATGTCCTTAAGTGCATTTCGGTATCTGGCATAAAATTCAGTCAGTTCGTGAAATGTCTGGTTTTGCTATCTGTCTGTAACAAATACACTACTACTGTCACTACCACATTCATCCTGCAAGTGCTGAATCGTGGACGAATTCCCATTCTAATACTCCTACAACATACATCATAACTTCACATACGTATAAAGGAGGCTCATCCTTTGTTTGTCAGACACAGAGACAAAAACTGCGCTATTCAGCTCTTGAATGCACATTTGCAATTTATTCAATACTTCCTACGTATTTTGCGTCTCATCCCTTAAAACACGTCTAAATTTTCTAATTTTCACTTTTTGTTAACCATTTTTTACACATAACAAACCATCCCAAAACTCCCTGATCCATCCCTATCACCTCATGTACTAACCATTCTCTCAAGCCTACATTTCCGTATTTTTCACCCTTGCAATTTTTTTCTGTGATCCCTATCGCGCAAATATCAGGCCTACCAACTTTCTAGTCATTGGCACTTAACTTTCACGGTTCAACATTCAGCTCTGCAGAACATTTTCACACACACACACTTCTCTGAAGTTTCTGCAGTTTCACTTATTCTCCATCAGTTCTGCATCCAATGCAAACATCGATTATTCCACACACAACCCTTTACCTGCATCTGTTGTCCTCGTGCTGTAACTTGGTCCAACACTGGATCCATAAAAGATATGGAACGATCATGGAAATAACACATCCTTGTCTCAGACCACATCTGCATTGTTCGAGTCACTTCTCCTTTTACATATTCTAAAGTATACATTGCTTCCCTTCCATCATAAAAACTTATACTCTTTCTGTGTAACAATTCTATGCCATAAATATCAACATCCTCCACGGTTCTTGCCCATCGATTCTGTTGCAAGCTTTTGTTTGGCTCAGGTATACCATATTCTTTTTAACTTTGCTTTCAAATTTTTCACAAATTTTCATAACAAATATGTGATCCATTTACCCTCCTTCTTCTGTAAATCTTAAATGTACGATAACTATAAATTCTTTTGTAATTTGTCTTCGTCATTCAAAATCCTACCATGCACCTTCCCTGGTAGGCCGGTTAACATTATGCGCCAGTAATTTGTTCATTACCCTCCACCACTTTTATCTTTCTGTAGCGGAATATTTAATTCTTTCGTCCTTTCTGTCGAAAACTCTTTTCAGTTACACTATCACCACTGTATTGCAGCATCATACTTTGACTCGCATTACTTCCTGAAGGCTTTCTATCTTTATGACCTAAACAGTCACTTCTACGAACAAACTCAACCTTACACCTGCACTTACACTTTTGTGAGATTCATCTCTATCACACTTTCATCATCCTTGTCCACCAAATCCTCAAAATACGCCACCAACTCAAGACTACATTAATATCAGTCATCATCTTTTATTATAAGGTACAGTTGTTCATTAATCGTTCTTTTTGCATTCACTTTCATTATGGAAAACCTATTCTCCATCAAGTTCTTTTTCAGCTTCTCGCCTTTTTTACTTTGTTAATTTCCTTTCTTTGGTCTCCCACTTTCCTCTTGACTACCTTGTCTGCGTTCTTGTCAAGATCGTCTTCATCAAGCATCAGCTGCTCCTGTAATAACTGTTCTTTCTTTTAGTAAACCTTTTATATTCTAATCCCACCATTTTTAGTATCCATTCCTACCATCGTATGCATGCAAACACTCCCTGCTGTTCCTATGACCCCTCATCCATGGAATTCTACTGATTTCATCCATTCCTGCCACCTCTGTGTCTTCGACCATTGTCGTTATAGTTCTTCAAACGGTACCGTTCCACAGGTTACTTTGGGGATGCATCGCTTTTCCCTTATATCGCAGTCATTGCGTTAAGAATAATTCATAAGAGGCGTATATCGAGCATCCATTCACCTTCCGACTTTTGCATCGTCCAAGCTCAGATTCTATTTCAACCAGCTGTTGTCATAACCCGTAAAATGTACCCACTTCAAGTAAAAGTCCGGGATTGTCCAGAATGCAATCTGTTGTGTGAATGGATATTGGGCTCAAAGCTAAAGCAGATTCTGCCGGGATACACATTGTTTGGGAAATTGAAAATTGAATAAGAACTTGTTCAATTTTCGATTATTTTTATAAACCCTTGTGTGTCTGTATATTTTGGGCTCGTATCGTCACACCTTGGATATAACATTGCAATAACATGACCTCACATTAACAGACTGTGCAATAATTATAATAATATGTTAAAAATATGACTTGGCTTATACAATATATAAAATGTCTACAAAAATGACTTCTTGACCTTTCACCTGAATAATGTGAAACTAAATTTTCTCCTTTTTCCCATTTTCAAACCGTTATCAATGATCTTGTCAATCTTACTGTTAAAATTTCACCTATGAATTCCTTGCAGTGGCGTATGCATTGATTTTAGTATGGCATAGTTGAAACTAGAAAGTGGTTTTATATATTTCAGTAGTTTTTATTATTATTAAGATTTTACATGAAGCTTTGTGTATTTGCATAGCTTCTAACTGAGCTGGGATTATCATTATTCGCATCTCTTCTCACCCGGATTGAAACAATTCAGGTATGACAATAATAACGGAAACATAAAATTTTAAAGAATACCATGTAATTAAATAATGTGGATAAGCATATATATATATATATATATATATATATATATATATATATATATATATATATATATATATATATATATATATATATATATTAATATATATTATATATATATATATATATAATATATATATAATATATATATATATATGTCTGTGCGTGTATATGTATGTATTTATGTATATTATATATAATGTATATTTGTTTTCCCGTGCATGTATGATAGTTACCGAGATTACTGCTTATGGCATTTTAAATTTCTAAATATCAGCCCAAAAGTACCCCATTGATTATACCCTGGGAATAATCTGCGCCAGATTAATTTGTATATAAGTATACGTACTCTCATAAGGATTCGAGCCCGCGTATTTTACAATTTTTAGTAAGCTTAAATCGGCCTTTTCCATAGGTCATGACTCAGGTTAGAGTGCTGCAGCGGTCTGCCTGTGTTTTCCTGATCCCTAAGTAGCTCTTGTCTAATGCCTAGCATCCATGCAACTTCAAAGACTACCAATGCCCGCTGGGTCAAGATAAGAAAACAGCGACGCTAGCAACTCCCCATACGTACAAGATTTCATAACTGGAAGACTACCCCTCTTTACACGCACACACACACATACACACACACACACACACACACACACACACACATATATATATATATATATATATATATATATATAGATATATAGATATATAGATATATAGATATATATATATATATATATAGATATATATATATATATATATATATATATATATATATATATATATATATATATATATATATATCTATATTCTATATATCTATATATCTATATATATTATATATATATATATATATATATATATATATATATATATATATTATATATATATATATATATATATAGATATATATATATCTCTATATATATATATATATATATATATATATATATATATATATATATATATATATATGTGTGTGTGTGTGTGTGTGTGTGTGTGTGTGTGTGTGTATGTGTGTGTGTATGTGCATGAGAGAGAGAGAGAGAGAGAGAGGAGATATTTGAATATTTGCATATTAAGCGTTAATGTATACATGTAACAAGAGAATGGTAAATATTTAATTTGATGACATATTTTTTTGTATTACTGGTTGATGTGGCTAAGAGAAGTTACAGACTTGTGAAAATCTTAGAATAAGTAAATTTATGGCCTAAGAACCAGGTGGCTTGTCATCCTAAGTCTCTTGGAATGGATTCAACCTGAAAAAAGAAAAGTCGTTTACATCATAAGAAATGGTTAATAGTGGTCACTTTGTAAGAGATATTGGTTGGACATCCTCGGAATCATGGGTTTTTGATGCTACACATTCTTGGGGGTCGATGTACTCATAAATTCTGCATTGGGCCTCGTCGTGTGCTGTTTGTAGTGATACCTTGATCCTTGTTTTCACTTTTTCCTCGGACACGAAATCTTGAAATTGCTGTAACGTCTAATTTGTTTGTTGTTCATATTATATGAACGACGACGACAACAACAAAAATTGCTACGCAAAGAAAGCGCCGAGTGCACAAAGTAAGGCAAAACTACTGGGAAAAGCGTTTTATATATCGTGAACAAAATCGGGACAAAATACACACAAAAATTAAAATATTCATCCATTAATCAGTAATTCACTATTTTTTAGTCATCTTTGCAATTGCGAACGCAGTTTCAATTTTTCTTCCATACAAAACATTCCTTTCTTTTGAATTAACATGAGCTTTTCATTAAATTCAGCAATGGAAATTTCCACCAATGCTTTTCTTGAAATATCTTTCAACTGGAAATATAGGTACTGTCTCATTATGTATAGGATTGTGCAGTGTATTCTGTAAATTTACCCATCCTCCTGTAGGATTCGCTCATCATTCTCACAAAGTGAGGTGCCTCCTCAAGCCTGTTATAACCTAGAGATATTACAAACTGACGATTATTTCAGGAATGACAGACGTATTTTTCCAGGTAATGCACGGTGCTCCTGTTTTATTCAGTCCCCTCGGTATGCAAAGGCAAGCTGTGTATATTTTCATTACATGATTTTATTTAACTTAACTACTCTGTCTGGGTCAAAAATTGAAACCGATTTTTTACCCTCTACTGCAGTTTTGTCATTGTGCAGTTCTCTGCTGAAATAGGGAGAGGGTAAATTCTGCCCTCTCCAATCCTTGATTAGTGCGATAGAGTTTGCCCCTAATTAGCTCTAATTGGCCAATTGCACTTTGTCCTCTAACTGGCACAGTGTCCCTTGATCAGCTGTGATTGGCCAAATGGACTTTGTCTTCTATAGTTAAGCCAAAATTCTTACACCGTAGTCTATAAATACAGCCTCTGGAGTTCGAGTTTCCTGTCAGTCTCCTAGCTTTACTCTGCCAACGCAAAATAATGATAGTGACGAAAGCAAGCATGTCAAAGGATACAAAGAGACAATGAAAAGAAGCTGTTATGGAAAGAAAGTGCTGACTGCACAATGTAAAGCAAAACTACTGGGAAAAGCAAGCACAATGCCAGAGATTGAAGCAATGTCACACGCACCTGCTTTGCGAAACATCAGGGCAATGTAAAACTTATTGGAAGTTTGTGCACGACATAAGCACAATCCAGAGTTAATGAAACACCCTAGCTACACGCAGCTCGATCGGAAGTTGACTGTGCTTGCTATGCGCAGTCCAGAGTTGAGGAAATGGCCAAGCAATGTGAAGCCCGATTGGAAGACGACTGTATGTGGCAAGCACAGTCAAGAGTTGATGAAATGGCCGAATAACGTGAAGCTCAATTGGAAGTTGACTATGTGTGCCATGCACAATCCAGAGCTGAGGAAACGGGCAAGCAACGTGAAAGTTGACTGGAAGTCCAACGTGAGTGACAAGCACAATCTAGAGGCGAGGAAACAGGCGAGCAACGTGAAACTTGATTGGAAGTCCAAAATGTATGAAAGCACAATCCAGCATTGAGAAAATGGCTGAGCACTGTGAAGCTTGATTGGAGGTCGACTGTGCATGCAAGCACAGTCTAGAGCCTAGAGTTGACAAAACAGGCAAACAATGTGAAGTTTGATTGGAAGTCGATCGTGTGCGCCATGCACATTCCATAGCTGAGGAAATGGGCGAGCAACATGAAAGTCGACTGGAAGTCCAATGTGCTCACCATGCACAGAAAGTCCAAGAACTGATTGGTCTCATTACCACATTCGAGAATGCAATAAATAAAATCTGTGAGCATGCAAAGTCTGCAATAAACACTGTTATCCAAGTCAGATTTACACAGTTAAATACAATGTTGCTGCATTAACAGCCAAACCTTCATTGTTGCTGTGTTCTCGCTGCAGATAACACGGCATGAGCAATAAAAGAGAACGACCATCAAAAGCATACGGAAACAATTTGAATCCAGGTATAATTCCCGAAGAGATCCTCATCCTATCACAAAGCAGAGAAGCGCCTACTGTCATGAGTAGTACTATTCTTTGTAATTGTAAAATTTAGTGGAATCTACGGTCAGTACAGTTTCCAAGGACAAGTAGTGCTCTTTGCACAACATCTTCAAAGTGAGCAAAAGGCTACCAAATATGTTACCAAGTTCAGTGGATCAAATGAGACTTGTCATCACTGAATACCTGGAAAACCTTAACATCACACATGAGTTCTTAATATCTGGTGAATGAGTACAGTGTATCAGTGGTTTATATCAAATGACCCACTCTATAAAGTTGGCATCATCAATGAGAACTCTCAAATCAGTGAACAAGATACAGTTCATGTCAGTATGCCAAAGGTAACTCAGTTTGCTAAGGGACACCAAGGCTTACCTGCAAACTCATACATGATAATCAACAACATTGTGAGAATCGTTCTTACATCACAGTATCAGGCCAATACTGACATATTCCCATCTGGCTGTGCGGATGTTCACTGTTGTGCTGTGGTGTTGGCTCACATCACACAAGTTGCCATTGTCAATTCAAACAGATGTTCCACTTACATTGGATACAAAAATGATTGAAGGTGATGCCATTTATGCAACAATTTGACTTCTGATGCCAGCTAGTGCACTCAATGCAAGTGGATACTTGCAAGTCAACAACTTCAAAATCATTAAGAATGACTTTACAATGTTTAATGAGTCTTTCTCCATTGACAACGAAACCTGCAAGACAAGATGAACTGAGGGTTTGGTATGACACTGTACACATTGCTGAATACACTACTTAACAACCATTCTGCATGTATCCTAATAACAGCAGTCGAAAGTACAAGCTTTCATACACCACAACAACAAGTATTACTTCTCAGAGTCCCACTTGTGGGCCAAAGGGAGCCAGTGTTGCAAACTCTAGAGCATGCATAATTGAATGCGATACCATCAAAGAACTACATCAAATCTGTAAGCAGTCAACTGGTTCTCACAATATTAAAGTCACCATAAACATGTTGATGTGCATCCTAGATTCGAGATCATCAGGGATTCTGTGCCCGTGGAAGATGAGACACCGCACACTCAAGTTACTGAATCGATACAACTGAATCAAATGCCACAACCTCAGGTTGTAAATATGCAAACTTCAGGTAACTTATGCTACTAATAAACTGTACACAACCTGATGTTGAAGCTGAGCTAGACATATTGGACAATGTTTACGAGTTCATTGCACGAACAATCATGGCATCGTTAATGAAGCTCAGGAGGTAAAGGCAGAGAAGTTTTCTTGGTTTTGTCTCTGTCCGTGTGCCATCAGTGGGTTGAAACAGGAAAAACCATTTCAAATAGCACCATTGGATTACTATCAATCCTGAACTCTCAGAACTGCCCTATGATTCCAGTTAAATGACTACTTCAACCAAATCCATGCATTCCAAATTCTTGATGAAGCAGAATCACTTGAGCTTCATGAAGAAGAAAAAGAACAGTTACCAATCCAGGCTATGAATGACAACAAATTTCACATGTCACAAGCCATGAACATTGGACAATGTGACATGTTCACAATGGTTATGCGAAGCATACAGCAACAATTGAATGCTCTCAGTGAACGTCTTCAGATATTCTTTACTGGTGGAGTTGGAGTTGGCAAGACATTCTTGCTTAATCTGTTGTGCAATCAAATCAAGAGAATAGCCACAAATGTTGTGAAAGTCTGTGCTCTAACTGGAGTAGCAGTTTGCCTAGTACATAGTTCAGTGATCCATACTGCCTTGAAGCTACCAATGCAGAAGGATGACATAATTACCAGAATGTCACCATTAACCAATAATTACTTAAGAATCATGCAACAACAGTGGTGTAACACTGAGTTCGTAATCAGTGGTCTTGCACCAGATGTTGCACACGATTGACTCAAGATATGGCAACTTAAGAACAATGACAACAAATTCCTTGGTGACCTGAATATCCTTGTCCTTGGCAATTTGATGCAGCTGCCTCCCATCAAGAGATCAGTCTCAACAGCTACAGCCAGCAGCAGACAATATGCTCTATATGAGCTTACTGAGAACATGCAACAACAGTGTAACAACGCTTTTATCAGTGTCCTCAATGCACTTTATCTCGGTCGAATGAGATCTGAAGACTTCGTCACATTGACAGGACGACTCCTTCAAGAACCAAACGTTACTTTGCCATTGACAAAGCTGTAAGTGTGTAACCAACCAACAAGTACACAATCATAATACTGCAGTTTGGATGGTGTGTCTTCTTGGCCGGTAACAAATTTTCTGTTGCCCTCCTTGTGTTGGATGTTGTTTCTGGGCTAGTATTTTCTTGAAAAATGTCTGCTGGCAATGTCAATGCTTAGCTGTACAGGACTTCTGGTGGAGATGTGCTGAATGCTTCATGTGGTGTTGTTCTGAGTCCCAGCAGGACCCACAACAATTCTCTTTTCCAACTTCTGCCTTGAAATTTGGTGGTGAGAGAGGCTTGCATTGGTCTGTGTAACCTCTCAACGATTTGGACAGAGGCAGCTGCAAGGCATTTGCTGATGGTGGGGGGTGGGATGTTGGTGTTGGTATGGTTAGTCATCTCTCCAGTGTCACCAGTGTGAGCGATGTGCGAGCAAAAGTGCAAGTCAGAAGCTAACTGGTTTATTCATCCAAAATTCACATGCGAACCGCAAAGTAGTCTTATCCTTTTGACAGACTGAGGAAGGGGATTATCTCTGGGCATATGTGTTTATTCACAGATGCAAAATGACAGACACAGACACAAAATATTTGAACGTAAAATAAGTATGCATGGTTGAATAGCTGGTAGAATGATATACAGAATGGTAACAGTTCAAAAGAGGTGACAATAGCTATGTTGGAGATAATGACATAAAACATTGTCATGAGAATCAGTTTCTCTATCAGCCGTGTGGTGAGGACATCACCGTTCTCATGCGGAGAAAGTTAATTCATCAGGTAGGCCTAACACGTGGGTTTGCCACTGGGCGCTACAACCTTGCTTTTGCAAAGGACAAATGTATGCAGAAGACATACCACCTGTGTGAAGTGACTTTGGCAGCAACCGAATCCTTCTGGTTCAACTGAAATCAATACAGCTCCCTGCCAAGTTCAGCTATGGAAATGCAGAGTGAAGAATGCAAGGATGCCCAGTAGACCACACAGTAGTTTACTTAGGAGCAAAGCTCTTGGAAGAAGAGCAAGCAAATCTGGCTTTAAGTCAAGTATGATTGCTGGATGGACTCAGAATTGAAGAACTGTACTGCTCAAAGCTCACTGGAAGTAAGCCATATAACAATGGAGCGCTAGCAGAGTTGGAAAGATTGAGCCCAGCTAGAGTTGCAATAACATCACATACATTGCTAAGACCATGAACTGAAATTTGAAACAAATTTGTCGTGTATAGTGCGACAACATATAGACATTGTATCTAGGCATACATGTGCTCTCGGATTTTATGCAAAAATGTAAAGTTAAGAAAACATTGAGTTCAGTCACTCAGTCACACAAGTAGTACTTATGTAACTGTTAAACACTAAAAAAAATCACAAATAAAATTAATGAAAGAAAAAAAGGGTTAAAACCACGCCTTGATTTTAAATGTATCACTAAAACTAGTTTATAAAACGCTTTTATTTCTGTGATCCACAATATTAATGGTTACTTATGATTAAATATTAAAGCTTGGCGTGCCTGTTTGCCTAATCTTGCATTCTTGCCTTGCTTTCCTCAAAAAACTCTGGTATGCATGACGTTTGTGCTTATTCATGCCTAAACGTACAATACATGTATTGTGTTGTATAGAAAACGTTCTTTATTTATGCAATATGTATATACAGACAGGAAAAGAAAAAACTTTATGGATGCAAAATTTCACGTCAGTAATGCGAATTGTCAAGCAGTTTCTAACAATGACGTTTATAGCTTACTCTTAGTGGTTCTTGAGGAAGCTTAAATGTATGGAATCAAATACCATGCAAGTCTTTGATAACAATCACTTTACCTCCTTCATTACTTCCACAGTCCTCTTCAGGTCTTAACCAACTTGCATCACCACTATACTCTGTTTTTTTCCATCTGTCCATCCGCCTGTGGTGTTTTTGTATGGTAACACTGCGTCCCGGGCTTTAGATAGTTACATTCAGCTTACATTCAACGATTATAATAATATCCTATTTCGAATATTAACGGTGTAATTCGCATACAGTAAATTATTAAAACACTTTTCAGTTGCAAATGTATACCCAGATATCCTGTTATTTACCTAAAACTTACACATAGCGTAACTATCCAAAGCCCGGGACGCAGTGTTACCATACAAAAACACACAGGCGGATGGGCAGATGGAAAAAAACAGAGTATAGATACATAGCAATATTTAATCCCACATACCCGTTCTGTGAAATCCTGCTTTTGGAAGCTTCTCCTTTTGAATATGTCTGTATAGAATTGTATGGAAGTCATTTTTTACGAATACATTTTGTGTAGAACTACACAAAGGACGCCAGTCAT
>NC_087206.1:96596595-96601595 GCF_015104395.2 Macrobrachium nipponense | reverse complement strand
TTACATAATTTTTCATCTTATTACTTTTTGCTATATACCATGTAAAAGTACATAGAATGCCTTTCAATTGGTATATCACACATTACAAGTACAATTATTTTTCAAACCCATAATCGCGCACAGAAAAATATTATCTACGTAAGCAAAAATTATAAAAAAATAAGCGTCGTGGGAGATCTGAAATCTAGTCCCGCCCCTTGTGAAACGTCATCAGATACATCAGCCAGACTGACGAATAACTTTGTACTTTTTTCGAAAATATATAATCGTTTGAGGCATGCATAATTATACCTTTATGTAGACAGTTTGTGTTGTATGTAAAACTTATGTGTTCGGAAGTAGATTTATGTGATATGAAGTGCTAATGAGAAATTGCTAGAAATGTGTTCCCTGTATCATTTTCTTCAATAATTTATTCTTGATACTTTATGTCGTATATGATGTAATTCTTATACTTTGATATTGTTTCTTTTTTGTGGCCAAGTCGTGCAAATGCAACTGCCATTTTAACACTGCCTGTATCCACATTTTCTTGGTATTTATTGCATAACAATAAGTATTACAATAAGATTTGGAAATAGAACTTAATCTATCATTTCTAACCTTTATCGTAAAAAAAGTTGATTTTCAAAGTGAGGTATGAACACAGTGACGAACTAAATAAATTTCTTAAGAATTATTTAAAATCTTGATAATATTACTACCTGAGAGAGAGAGAGAGAGAGAGAGAGAGAGAGAGGGAGGAGAGAGTGAGAGAGAGAGAGAGAGAGAGAGAGAGAGAGAGAGTTGTCATGTTAAAAGAAATGCACTTGAAGAGAATACAGCAAACCAGAAATAGGTAAGTAAATAAATAAGTGAAGAATAAACATATGAAGAAACCTGGAGTAGCTATGTGTGTTCAAACTGGTATATTTTGTGCAATAAAACAAGGTTTGGTGACTAAATGAGAGAATGGGTATTAAAAAAATCAAAACATGTGACCTCTACAGATTTTATCATCAAGATTTTATGAAAAACACCACGCGATATGGATTAAATGTATAAAAAACTAAAGGTTCTTTAAGTAATTCAGTGGAGAAACAGGGAGTGTTACTCTTGTGACGTCACAGTATTAGCTCCGCTCCACTGCGAGTTGAAACAGACCTTATATACTTTGAATGGTTATTAAAAAACATCAATCATGTGACCTCTTTACAGGTTTTATCAGATTTTATAAAAAAAAAAAAACATGCGATATGGATTAAATGTATAAAAACTAAAGCTTCTTTAAGTAATTCAATGGAGCAGCCACGGGTAGTGTTACTCTTCGACGTCACAGTATTAGCTCCGCCCCCACTGCGAGTTGAGCAGACCTATTACTTTGACTCTGGCCTACATCAGGATGAAACACGATACAAATTAATCTAATGAATATCAGTAAAACTTAGAGTCTAGAGAGATTTTTAAAACCCCTAGGTCAAGCATGTTAGCGTTTTGTCTTCTTTATACACCTGAAATTTCCGAACTTGATATAAAGGAAGGGGTTCTTTATGAATTCGCGTCTATGGAAGAAGCGAATTCCAAAATAACGTAGAATTGAGTGTCCTACAGGAGTGAAGTTGTCAAGATATCCTGGATGGAAATGAAAATTTTAGATTAGTTGCAAACTACCGATGGGAATGCACGGGAGTGAATGCAAGATCAACGGCTATATTCGTTGTCTTTGATGTACAGGTTCTTCTTGAAGACTCATGTTTGCATGTAGGATGCAGAATGAGAAGTATGAAAACTAATACGTAGGTAAAACTCAGTCAAGCCGTAGTAGCTGCCGCCACCACTACCAGGGCGCGCACCGGTACACTCTAGCAGTTATTGTTCCCACAGTCGCTATTCCTGTTCGTGGAAGAATTGATACTTAGAAAGGTAACCACAGACGTGCCAGAAGCAATGGAAAGCAGTCAGCTCTTCTAGATAAATAAATAGCAGTCAAGTTCTGTATATAAACAGTGGGGACAAGACAGGAAAAAATTGATATTGTTAGAAGTTAATTCCAGAATATGAAAGGAAATTTTGATTTATTTAAAAAAAGAAACATAAAGAGGAATGTTTCATTTCAAAAAGAATTTAAATACGAATCGTTTTCATTTAAAAGTAAATGTATGGAGAATATTATTCTAGTTCACAAAAGATAATGTCTTGACAATTTATATCTAAGAATGTTTCTATAATATAAATTACGGTTGTCCTTAATGCCAAATTGAATGCTAATGCGTGTGTATTTTATCACCTTTTGGTGACTAGATCGCATTGTGTCTTACGGGAATATATCCCCATTGAATTTGTAATTATGTTGATGTCTAAGATTGAATGTCAGTGCTGGATATAGCTTACTCAAAGTTATAAATTGTGATGAAGTGTCCCACTTTATTTTACTATTCATTACTTGTCATACTCTTAAGTTGTTCTGTTATACATTGTCTATGTTCGATTTTATTTATTGGTTAATTGAAGCCTAGAATATTGCAAGAGTAAATGTTGGTATATCGTGAAGCGAGCGTGAGAGTATGTATGTGTGATACTTTGGACTGATTCCAGTATTTTTTACACCCATTCATAATTCATTCATAATATTTGTGTTAGGAGTTCTAATGATTGCATCGTAAAATTCTTGTCTTTGATTTTCTGTTTTTCTGTAGTTAGTTTGAGAAAACCCCATATTGTTTCAAGGTTCATTTCCATTTTTAACCGTAATTGTATTTGTTAGTGAGTTTTACTAATATGATATATTTCATTTAACATCACATTAGATTACATTCGCTCATTGACTGATTTCATTGATTGTCCTTAAACTGAACTCTGCCGACTCTTCGAGTATTATTTTTTATTTCGTGCTGCTTTTAATTAGATTTCTCTTTTCATTTCAAAATTTAAAAGACTTGGAACCTGATGGGGCCCCAATAGGATCTGAAAGTCGTCTCTGGAGTCAACCCATAAAGTTCACTTGAGAGAGAGAGAGAGAGATGAGAGAGAGAGAGAGAGAGAGAGAGAGAGAGAGAGAGAGAGAGAGAGAGACTAAATGTTAATAAAGCGCATTTTATTCTAAATAACAACTTTATGGAGTCATTTTTGGAAAGGAGGAGTTTTGTTTCTTGAAAGTGAGAATTGTGTTGTTTGCCACAATGATCGGGGGATGCGCATCGTGTGTGTGAGCAGACTTGGTAAGAGTTACCCTGCCTTTAGACATTTCTCTGCCCTTAGAGTTCTGCAGTGGCTGACTCTGGTACCGACCAGACTGACAAATCACGTTAATTGATTTACTTATCATCATGAAGTGCTCCATCGCGTAACTATGTGTAATATATATATCTATATATATATATATATATATATATCTATATATATATATATATATATATATACCTATTATATATATATATATATATATCCTATAACGTGTGCGTGTGTGTGTGTGTGTGTGTGTGTGTGTGTGTGTGTGTGTGTGTAGGTAGATCGATATCTCCTGATGTAAGTAACCCTCATAGATAAAGAATTCGTTAAGAGCTTTCGAGATTCCAAAACTGTTTCAGCAACTTTGACATTGAACCCCTTTTCATTTCCTGTCAAAAGCTGAACAGTAAACATAACACCGTATCTGGTCAGCAGGTAAAGGTGAATATTCCCACTTCAATAAGCACTCCTAAAATAGTAAGAGGAATACATATCAGTCAAAAATGGAAGTGGCGCGTGAATGTGAACCTCCAGCATACTTCCGCTTGACAAGGAAAGTATTAACCCACAAAACTACGAGCACATAGGCAGCCTGAGACTTGATAGAAGTCGTTCTTAGTCTGCCATTTCCTCCTTCAATTCGAGTCTGTCTCCTGCCCAGCTCAGCAATGGATATTGGGTTTCCGTTTTAATGAAGGTTGTGCCATTCTTGCCAGTTTCAGGAAATAGCAGGAAATAGGACTACGTTTTGCTCTATTCACCCAACCATAAATAACATCGGGGTGGATCCTGAGTCCGTCAGAGAAAGATGGTTCATGAACGAAATTCAATCTCCTGTGGGTCTTCTTACCTTTGTGATTCATCAAATTATTGGAAATATATTTCTTTCCTTTTAAAATTGGGTATTGATGTAACGTAAAATGTAATCAAAAGTATTACATTACAATCAAATTGCCAATATTTGTGGTCGAATAATTCAGAAGTCGGTTATATTTTTGGATAAACTTTAGTACTTAAACGTAGTTATTTTATAGAACTCATCCTTTAATTTTCAAGCATAGATTTTTCACTTCTTTTGAATATTTCTCCCCTATACGAAATGTCACGAAAATGAGAAAATGCGTTTCAGAAATAATATGAGGCCAATTTTAAGCGTATGCTGAAGAAATGTTTCGGGGCTGGTGCTTCAGCTGTGAAGAGATGATGCAGGCATGGTGGCATCGAACTCGAAGACGGCACAGAAGGGTACTTTCAGGATGGGACAGTAAAATGTTGGTATTGTTTCTCTTAGCATCCAGACATTGCGCAGATGGAGGCTGGAATCAGGTGAAAGATTGCTGGAGACTGGTGATCAAGCTGTCTGAAGGAGACTCGCCTGGCATCGGAAAACTGATTCTATGGAAGTTTATATACCTTAAATGGGCGGGGCTAATGATGACACGACAGAGGATGTGATTCCCTTATTCGGAGATTCCTGAAATTCTGCATACTGATAGGCTCATCAAAACTACCTATCCGATCACGCCAGAACACGTACGACGAAATTTGGCGCCAACAAACTTACACGATAAAATCTTGTTCCGACAGGCGTAATTTACAAAGACGTTCCATCGGGGACCTCGGAAGGCCACGAAGTCATGACGTGTGATATCGACGGGTGATGACAACTTCTGGGCCACACTGGGCTGGACGCCACACGAAAGTCACTTAAAAAAAAACCCAGATGTTCTCCTTTTAATATGCTTTAGCTAAAATAACAGGTCCTTCATAGTCGCTTACATTAACGTTGTTCA
>NC_087206.1:96583849-96591095 GCF_015104395.2 Macrobrachium nipponense | reverse complement strand
TTGTTCCTCGGTAATTGCACAATAGATAAACCGTTTAAGATGAGCTAATTTACACACATCGATGTGCAAAATTATCGTTAAAACGAACACGATTATTTTGCAAATGAGTTAATACGGCAAGACAATACATGTTTATTTACTTACATACACACACACACACTCACATATATATATATATGTGTGTGTATGTAGAGAGAGAGAGAGAGAGAGAGAGAGAGAGCATTGGTAATTCAGTTACACCAAAATGAAAATGTCCGAGAAGAACCGATGGTCCAAGCTTTAGACGAAAAACCAATCTGAAAAATAATTATATATATATATATATATATATATATATATATATATATATATATATATATATATAAGATCAATATTGATGAGAAAATAATTACAACTGCACCTCTTTGGAAGTGTCACCAGTTGTGTGCTTACTGTGGAATGGTGTCTTGTTGAACTTTGTTTTATCTAGTCCTTGGTTCACTTGCCGTTTACTATACGCCAGTCTTCCATGGTTGACTGAGGTAGGAAAGAAGAAGGGAGTGAGGTTAGCAACATCACTCCTGTAAGCTTCTTAGTGAAGCCAGAGGTCTCTACCCATTTGGCAACACTACCTTCAAGAGGACAAGTAGCGTGAAGTTTAGGGATACCAGACGTATTCCAATATTATTGGAATGAAGGAAAACGAAAAAAACGGAAATGTTGACCAAACTATACATAGTTGCACAACCTACTACTCGCACTGTATAGTGTATATAACTAAGGAAATGTTAAACAGCTTTGCACGGCATAATTTGGGAGATTACCTTCCAAGAACATAAAACCAAATTTCCGCCAAACCATCGCCAGCACCATTCTCTGGCTGCCATCCAGCAGTGTTTCGCCCGCTGATATAAATTTAATTACTATTCAATCACTGGTTCGTAGTTATTAAATTATAGAATGAATTTTCATTCAATTCATTTGCAATTTAGGATAAATAGGGTGAGAGAAACTTTTGAATTCTGCTTTATGAATGGTAAGGGAAGTGTCCCCATTTTAGTTTTCCAATGACAAAAACACGTCAAGTTTCGGAGGTTTTTACGCCTCTGAACCGAAAATGTCCCCGGATTCTGCCTCAGAAATCTGGGCTCCTAAGTGTAGTTTTATATATTTTTACGTTTTTATAATCCGCATTTCCCGCCAGAGCTCCGTAATTCAAATTAAGATAGGAAGAGGCAGCCATTGTTACCCCCGCATCGCACGGCTGGGGTGGGAATTTAGGGAAATCAGTAGAGAAAGGCAGGTCAGGGGGGGTGCATGGGCCGCTGGTTGGACCCTTGGGTAGTCTTAGCTTAAGGTCTATTCTCCCACAACTTTGTGCTAGCTGTTTTGCACCTTTCAAACAAATGCTGCTCCCTGTGCTTGAACTGAGGTGACCTGCGAGCGAACTGAATAGTCCCCCTTGACTTATAGTCCTTATAGCGGTCAGACGTGAGTCACGTGACCGCTGCTGCATCTCCAGCCCTCTTTGTTAAATTTCGTCAAACAGAACTTTTAATAAGGTAAAAAATAAGCCATTGCTCGAATCTGTACGTAATCCCATGTTTTTACAATTTAATTTCAAATTAACGCCGAGGTACTTCAATGGAGAGCGCCATTTATCCAGAATTCGACTATGTTGCCATCTGGCAGATTAGTACCGATGACGTAGTGTCGCGGTCGCCTCACAATAACAAGCGCAGCGAAGCATGCGTATTGTATTGTATTCGTCTTTGGTATTGTCATCGTGTTTTAGGCTAATTGTCATTCAAACAGCGTCAATTGTGCCTAACCGAAAAACTCACTATTTTCCGATATTCGAATTTCCCTTTCTCTCTACGAAAGCCTTTGTCCCACACCTAGCACTCACGTATTCACCTTTGTGACTTGTTCAGAGATATTAATTAAGCTATTTAGTATTAGAGCTCTTCCACCATAGTGCATTATTGTGAATAGGTTTCATAGTGCATTATTCATAAATCTCATGAGGGAAGTTTTAGTATTTTTTCGATTGTAACCTGGAATGCGCTTCCAGATTCCTGCTACCCCGAATTCCGTGCCCTCTGTTCCTTGCCCCAGAATATCTACTTGCCTTAGAAGATATTAGCCACCATGATTAGCAAGCCAGTCAGTCATTCGAAGCAAACTTGAATTCATGTGTTACGTGTCAAGGCGGTAGCCCAACCAATCTCTCGTTGAGTTTAACTTTTTGTAGGTAATGATACATTTTCTATGATTTGGCATAACATTGACATGGGCTCTACCCGCCATTTTCATTTACCACGTGAATTTTTTAAATAAAATGATTTTAATGTAATCGGACTGGTTTACCTGGCGACCTTATCTATTTCATTGATTTGTCTCACTCGACGAGGTAAGTCCACAGCGCACATTTTTCCATTAATATTACGTTTGTGAGTCGTGCTAGGACCCTAAGGCACGTCATTAAGAAATTATCAATATTCCTCTCAGCCAAAACGACTTGCAAACGTAAAAATATAATATATATATATATATATTAATATATATATTAATATATATATATATATATAATTATATAAATATAATATTATTATATATTTATATATTATAAGATATATCATATATATATATATATATATATATATATAATATATATATTATATTATTTATATTTATATATATATATATATCTCTATATATATAATAATGTACTATATATATCTATATATATATATATATAGATATATATCTATATATATATTATATTTTCATAGATATATATATATATATATATAATATATCATATGAACGAAAACAGAAAAACAAGTTAAAAATATTAAAGTTCTCTGATCAATAAACTTCCTGATAATCTTAACGACATGTCATGACATAATTATGACATGCACTCTAGTACTTTTGTAAGGCAAATTGTGGACATATGAATAATTATTAATATATTTCGTGTCGATAAGAAAATGTTATTTCATGATTTATCGCCGTTATAAATAGCAAAAAAAAAAAAAATCTTTGAATTTATGTAACATCTTTATGCCTAAAAGCCTTTATGCCCGTTTACCTTGTTATGATGGATCACCCAAGTCATTTTAAAAGCAGGGGCCCTTTTGAACATGGCCTAAAAGCTTTTCGGGTTCTTCCTCCGCAGCAAAAACCACCACAACTCACTAAAGCAAAAATGAAAATGAAATAATCACAAATCTTTTATCTGCTCGTGTTTATTTACAGGAGTTAGTCTCACCGTCTTGTTAATGTCTCTTAAACTGCTTCCCTTACGTCCATGTTTTTTTTGTTTTTTTATCCATTTCTTTTCTTTTTTGTAAAAACATTAGAAAACATTGTTATTAAAAACTGAGATCTCTACAGACCATTCAGAATTTAAATAATAAAGAAATTTCATATTTCAACGAGATATCCAAAAAGGATGAAAAACTGTGACTTCCATAAAAAAGATAAAATAAAAACAAAACATGGCAAAACAGAACCTCCCGCAATGCATGATAATTTATATGACACATTAATAAAAAAAAGGTTTTGCCAAAACTTTATTCGCTTTAAAATGAACTAAAATTGCATCAAAAGTTAGACCTTTCCTGTTCACGCTGAGTTATATGTGAAAAGAAAATAAAATACTGTTAGTGACGCTGCCGACTTATACATTTTCAAAGACATCAAGAGTCAATTATTGGACAAATATAAACATATACATATTGAGCAATCGCAATCAAATCATCAAAAAGCCCTTAGCTTGATTAGCAAATTAAGGATAGCTTATAGTACTCCTGTTTATGAATGCAAAGTTTAGAAAGCAAATGCTACTGAACTTTACCAACCCACTGAATCCCGTGTAATGATATATTTCAAGACCAGTCATTCGAATGATCGGCCATATATTTTTTCTTATAGGAAGAACTCTAATAAACGGAAAAATCTTCTCCACTGAGTAACTTGAAGAACACACTATAGTTGAGTAGGACTCCTACAGGAGAGACTAAAATAATTTAAATTTGATGAATTCCACTGAATTCAACTGGTTTATATACAAACTAAATTAGTAATCTTCTTACACAGAGTAATCATTCCCATCTTCTCTAAAGGAGCATATTCACATTTAAAATTACTACCATTATTATCATTATTAATCAGAAGAGGAATCCTATCCACATGGAACAGCCCCACAAGAGCCATTGACTTGAAATTATAAATTCCAAAGAATATGGTGTTCCTCAGAGAGACACAAGAGAAAGTAAAGGGAGGATTGTATTAGGGTACTGTTCCTTCACATCTTCGCTTGAACTCCTGAAGTTCCAGTTCCATGACACTCAGGGAGGCTGTTCCACAGTCCAATGGTGTGGGGAATAAAGAACCTCTGGAACGGAAAAGTTCGGCAGCGAGGCATAGTTACTGCATAGTGGCGCTGTTGTTCAGCAAATCTGGTTGCTCTCGGCAGGAAAAGGGGATCAGGGATCCATCGCCAATACATAAGATCTCTTTTAAAATACAACTTATGAAAAACTGGTAAAGAAGAGATTATCAGTCGATGGTTCATGTCATAACTGTTAACATGAGGGCACAGAAACATACCAAAACGAACCACAATATCTAAAAGAAATAAATCTCATGCAGAGGCAGACATCTCTACCAGATAGCAATATTTCTATAATAAAGGCAAGACAGATGACCTAAAACAGGCTGCACTGACTTGATCACTGTCATCAATACACGAGGCCTTAGGTACAATACCTAACTGTCGGGCGGCATTTGCTGACACCATCATTAGACGTTTCTCAAATTATTGTAAGATGTGGATTGGAATATGAGATTTAACCCAGAGGCCAACCGCCGGGACCTATGAGGTCGTTCAGCGCTGTAAGGAAAATTGAGAGTAAAGAAGGCCTGAAAGGTGTAACAGGGGGAAAGCCTCGCAGTTGCACTATGAAAGCAAATGTCAGAAAAGGGTGGAAGGTAAGATGGAAGAGAGAGAATATGAACAACGGCATAGTTAAAAGAATGAAAGGGGTTGCAGGTAGGGGATGAAGGAACGACTACAAAGAACCTTAAGTATTGCTTCTAGTGCGCCGCGTGAAGTGTACTGATGGCACTAGCCCTCTGCGGGGGAATAGTAAGACGAGTCATAAGTTACACACCTACAACAGTCAAAGCTTCAGACTCAATTATCAGACCCCTAGACCTAACGAGGGAGATGGCAAGGAAAATTTGTACTTGATTTGCTAAGGGAAAGTGTTTTTGTTTTACTGGAATTCACCGTCATAGTCCACCGACTACACCATTCACTAATCCGCACTATGTCACGACTGAGACTACAGGCAGCTTCATTTCTCACAAAATAGACTGCACCCTTAAGTGGTGCATCATCGGCATACTGAACATTCTAACACAAACGTTAGGCGCAATGAGAGCTTCCACTATCTACAAGGTCGAATCATACCAGTGAAATGGAATGTTTTCTCTCTTTATATTCTACTCAAGAGGTTTGGCCTCAGGAAAATTGGTAAAACTTTTCAATTCTCTCACAAATAATGTGGCGACTTTCCAAAATGATTCTTTTACCTCTGCTTTTATTCTCTGGACTCAAGATTATCCTCTGGTCATAAGATTCTTAAGCTATTTGAATTTCCATTTCCTATTTCCTTCTAATTTCGACATAGAAAGAAGGAAACGGAGAAAAATTTGTTTGATTAACATAGAACGAGAGATGAGAAATGTATATGTTCATGGTTCATCAAAACCAGTAGAGGGACATCAAAACCAGTGAAGAGAGAGAGAGAGAGAGAGAGAGAGAGAGAGAAGAGATTCTAAAGTAACGTTCACACTCGTTGAAAATTCACGTATCGTATCATCACTGCGTATCATTGAGGACAGGGAAGCGTTGCACCGTTGTGTCAAAATGATACAAATAATACTTAAAGGCCTCGATCTACCATGTTTTTTTTTTTTTCCGTCAAAGCAAAGGAATGATATACAACTCGCATAGCCTCGTGTAAACGGGGATCGTGGGACTGTCTCATTGCATGTTGTCAATAAAAGAATGAATGACACTATTGCACCCCAAAACAATGATACAACACGCGGATCGTATCAGAGGGTGATACCCAACGATGATACGATGAATGGAAAGAGTGTTCGCGCCTCTTGGTAGATACTGGAAACGTAGTTTAAAGCTTATCAATATTGACATGCTAATGTAATCACTGAAAATAATCGATAATCATTCATAAAATCTGTAATCAGCACCCGTTCGTAATCGTGCATTAAAGACACAATGTTTACTAAGTTAAAAGAAAAAAAAAATCTTCATCGTCTTTAAGAAGCTTCCCTTCCTCCCCTGGCCTTATTCCCGAGAGGATTCCATTTAAACTCAATGGACCGAAAGAAGATTACTTAAGCTCCGGTGAATCCTGTACTAACCCAAACAAATGTGGAACACAGGCGCTTATACGCTATTGAGCAAGGTTACCAAGTTGTTTTCGTCTAATAATAGCATCATAAGAAAGTGACTGTGAACAGATATAATGAAGAAAGAAAACTTGACAAGAGCTCTAAGCACAACAATGAACACGCTATACAATTACCATTTATCTAGTTGTGTCTTGTAAATTTTCTTTTACGAATACTAGATAACAGATATCATAGTCAGCCATATACTTTACATCATTTAGTGTATTTTCGTTCGTGAATCCAAGGAAGATTTAGTTTACAGTAAATGAACATAACGGAGTATCAAAGAGTCATAGACAAAACACCTTTCATGTCTCAAGTCGCAAAATCTTCAGTGGTATACGCAAAATATCTCAAAAATAGGATGGCCCCACTGCAAATTCAGTGCTACTTTGGCGTGTTATCTATACGTCACCTTCTCCGGGTTGCTAGTACTAAACATGGTGGAAGCTCCATGGGACGCCGTGTTTAGTAGTACTAGCCCCTCGGGCCTCGGGGATCAAAGAATTATATATACCCATTTCTATATTGTGTGGTCGACAAATTATATTAATAAACGATATCTACGTGCGCCGTCTACTTTACATGTAGTACCATATGGTGTTTAGTACTAGCACATCGGTAGGTGACGCATAGATAACTAGCCAAAGCACCGTAAATTATCTTACACAATAACCAGCCATCCTACTACAAAAGAACGCGTTGTTAGGTTTCTAATTCATTGCTGATTTCACGATTTAAATTTTGTCATATTTTCAATTTGGTGTATTTT
>NC_087206.1:96573849-96578849 GCF_015104395.2 Macrobrachium nipponense | reverse complement strand
AATGTGCGCAATTCCATGCACAATACAACTAAAAACAACCCATGGTTGTAGCTTTTGTCAGTTTTGAAATATTTTCATATAAAAAATGATAAGTGACAAATTTTCAACCTTCGGTCAATTTTGACTCTACCGAAATGGTCGAAAAACGCAATTGTAAGCTAAAACTCTTATATTTTAGTAATATTCAATCATTTACCTTCATTTTGTAACAAATTGGAAGTCTCTAGCACAATATTTCGGTTTATGGTGAATTTATGAATAAAATAACATTTTCCTTACGTCCGCGCGGTAACTCTTCCGAAAAAATCATACGTGCGATTGTGGTAATGTTTGCACCATTTTAAATTAGCCGTTACATAAAGTTTTATATATGAAAATGTGCATAATTTCATGTAGAATACAACGAAAAATAATTGAAGGTTGTAGCTTTTCTCATTTTTGAAATATTTGCATATAAATCCCGATAAATAGAAAAAAACAACGTTTGGTCAACTTTGACTCTACCGAAATGGTCGAAAAACGCGATTGTAAGCTAAAACTCTTATATTTTAGTAATATTCAATCATTTACCTTTACTTTGCAACAAATTGGAAGTCTCTAGCACAATATTTCGATTTATGGTGAATTTATGAAAAAAAAACATTCCTTCCCTCCGTGCGCGGATTCTCCACCATTAATCTCCGAATTGCATACATCGAATTCTCGGAAAATTTGCTCCGTTTCATATTAGGCATTTCATAGAGTTTTATATATGGAAAAGTGCGCAATTTCATGTAAAATAAAAGGAAAAATATTTGAAGGTTGTAGCTTTTCTCATTTTCGAAATATTTGCATATAAATCACGATAAATAGAAAAAAAACCACGTTTGGTCAACTTTGACTCTACCGAAATGGTCGAAAAACGCGATTTTAAGCTAAAACTCTTACATTATTGTAATATTCAATCATTTGTATTCATTTTGAAACAAATTGGAAGTCTCTAGAACAATATTTAGATTTACTGTGAATTTTTGAAAAAAACATTTTTTTACGTCTGCGCATTACGAATTCGTACATCATTTTGTGATAATATTTTTCCGGTGTTGCTTTTATTGTTTTACAATGTATTATATATCAAAATGATTGCAATTTAGTGTACAATACAACGAAAAAAAAAGAAACTCGTTAGTTTTTACCGTTTTTTGCACAACGTGATTTTAATACGTTTTACCGCTTCGGCGTTTAAGGGTTAATAAATGTATTTTTTTATAATGCAACTTTCTCAGTTTGTTTACCTGTTAGAGTGGAGAGAAAGAGGTGAAGAGAGAGAGAGAGAGAGAGAGAGAGAGAGAGAGAGAGAGAGAGAGAGGTATCACTTGGGGAGAGAGAGAGAGAGAGAGATATAGAGAAGGTCGCGAGCCGTTGGTTGCTTAGAGAGATTGTGTATGCCTGGCGCTTGGAGTTACACGTTTACCAAATGAATAATGAGGATCATATCCTCATAACAGGTGGTGGCAGCTTGTAAAAAAGCGGTATAAAAGTTTTTTTAATTTTTTTTTTTATGCCTGGGAACGCCAATGAAGAGATAGGTGACCAGTTAAAAAATAAAGGGTTTTATGGCTTAGTGATAGTTTTCGAACGACAAAGCCTTTGTGGGATTGTGGGAAATTGTTAAATTGTTAGATTTAGGTTGCTAAGTGAAAGGGGTAGAGAAATATCCATCCGTGGGATGTGGGCTGAGGAAAGAAATTCTATTAGAGTCCTCAAATTTTCCCGTACCGAGATCCTCCAGGGCGTGAGAGTAACTCAGTCTGGTTTGTGAGTAAGTGTTTGTCAGGTGCCTTCTCGCCGAGCGCGTTTGCGTTGTGCCGACGAGATTCGCGTATTCTACGCAGATTCCGGGGTGGTTTTCTCTTATTTTGAACATGTAAGTGTTACTGTGTGTTTTTTTTTAATCCTGGGGGCTTTTTTGAGACGGGTTTAAGAGGTCAAAAAAAAAAATTTTTCTTTCCCCATTGTAGCAAAGTGACGTGTTTTCTTTATTTACGCGTGTTTATAATAGACACATTTGTCTTTGTTTAATATGAGGTTGTATAAAGATTTTTTTCATGCATGCAAACTGTGCTCGGATAGCATATTTTGCTTGGAGACAAAGCGCCCACCATTTTCTTAGTGGCTCAGCAGATTTCTGCTAACCGGCGCAGAGAGGCGCATTGCATGGGAGGGTACTACTGGCCTTCCTAAGAGGGTATTGCAAGGAGATGGGTACTAGTGTATACCTTGGGGGGTTAATCAGACACCGTTCAAGGGGAGTGTTCTAACGGGAGGGTGAAACTTTTTTTCTCAGCGTGGGTGAACTCCTCCTTCCTTCTTTTTTTTTCTTTGTCGGGCTGTTGAAGACAAGTCTGGCCTTGACAATGAATGCTAAGATATCAGCCGATTGATTAGTTGATGAAGTGAAACGCCCGTAGAGTCTTTCTTTTAGAAAAGAGATTTTCTTTCTCTTGGATGAAGAGAAAAGGAAATAAAAAGAGATTTTCTTTCTCGTGAATGAAGAGAAAAGAGAATTGAAATGCATTGTATGGGTGTATGTTTTCCTTATGCCTTGGAAGACACAAATATAATGGGGATACACAGATTATTATTTTTTTATTGTGTTGGAGGGATTACTTTGAAATGCCAATGATTGTTGTTGCATCTGTGTTGATTGTGTGGGTGTGGCGATGGTGGTATATCATGGTGTTGCATCTGGTTTTGATTGTGCGCGTTCAGCAATGCTGGTGTATGCTGTATGAATTTCATCCTTACTTGAGATCTTTGCAAGAGAATTATTGCTGTGGAGAATTATTATTATTAATAATGATTATTGCATGAGATAATTTACGGGAGGGTTGCTTAAGTATAATTATCATTACTTGAGACTTGTTTTACGAGAGATTTGAGATATTTCATGGGAGATTATTTTATAATTATTACAGATAATTATTCATGGAGAATTATTACAATGAATTAATGGGAGAAATCTTGGGGTTAGTTGTTTGTTGAGTTTTTGTAACCTTGCAGAATATTTCAGTGATTCGCGAGTGATGAGTTTTGCTGAATCTTGATGAATCTGGCTAAATCTTGGTGAATTGTGTTGAATCTTGCTGAACTTTTGGTGAATTTTGTGCTGAATCTTTGGAGAATGGATAATTAACATTGGTGATGTTTTTTATACTGATACTGGTGATTTTGATGATAGCAATTTTTGGTGATTTTGCTGAAAGTGATACTTCTGATACTGATTTTTGTTATACTAATACGTGGGTGTTGTAATGCTATCAAGGGTGGTGAGATCTTTTTTGAATTTGGGAGGAACCAACAACACATTATTTTTTGTTTTTCTTTTTTTATGAGTTCAGCAGATAATTGCTTGACATCTAACGAGTCACGAGAGATAGTTAACAATGCCGTTGATTTTTCTTTTCTCCTTTTTTGGAAGTTAGCCATCGCTGACAAGTTTTTTTCATCATGGGTGAATTTGAATTTATTTTTTCTCTCCAGTTGGTGTGAATATTATTTGATACCTCAGTTCATGACTTAGAGTCATTGTTCGGGAACGTGTTTGTGTTTCAGCTATTTGATGCTGTAGAGAAATTCACGGGAGAATTCTTGCATGGTTTTGAATGCATACGTAATGGCACTACATTTTTTTCTGGATATTTGTGTTCCAGAAAGTGTAAGTTTCTTGCACAATACCTTTGTTGTATTTGTGACAACTTTGTGAGAGATAGGAAACTTGGTTAAGTTTTCTAGTGGCCTATGTCGTAGTGCATATGGAGAAGTCTTTGCTTAGACACTGTGAATTTGGAGTTCTGTTATAATGAGTTGTGGCACATTGGTGATTTTTTCTAGAATTTTCTAGATGGTTTTTATTTGCCGAGTTTTTGCCCTTTTTTAGCAGTTATGCTAAACGGAGAGAGTTTTATAGTTTTTGACTATAACATTGAGTTATTCCCTGGAGAATTGAGATATATCATTTGGAGTTATAATTGGAGGTATATATTATTTGGAGTTATAATTTGAGATATATTATTTGGAGATATATTTTTGGCCATTTTGATATTTGCCAATAGTGATGAGAGCTATGTTTAGTTCAATTATTTTGCAGCCATCTTTGTTGCAAATGGAGACACATATTAGGAGATTATGTGGCAATATTTGTGAGTGTGTGAGTTAGATGCTTTGGGTGCACATTTTTTTGGAGATAGGATTTCATTTTTTTTTATATTCCTTTTTGGAGATATATTTTTTGGAGCCTTGTTTTATTCCACATGGAGTATTGGGGAAATAGAGGTAAATATTTTTTATTTGCCGAAATAGAGGTGATTATTCTTTATTCTTGGAGTGGTTTTTTATTAACATAGGGCTATCAGAGAAATAAGAGGGAATATGTGGATGTGGTTATTAACCAAATGGAGGAAATATTTTTTTTCACCGGAGTGCTCTTATTATTAATATGGTGTCACATATTTATATATGGAGGTGGAATTAAGCTTTGGCAGGTGACCTTTTTATCGTGATTCTCGAGACAAGAGAAGATTTCTGTGGCTCTTTCTCTTTGGTTTCATGACTATTTGGAGGCGAGTGGCATTACTGCATTGTGGTCCTATGGAGATGTGTGCATTTTTTATGTTCACAAGTGTATTATTTTTGGAGGCATATAATTGGGCAGTCATGTTGAGAGAATATGTCTTCGAGAAAATTTTTGAACACATTAGTCATATCCTGGAGTTAATTTTGTGGAATGCGCCTACTTCGTGTCAGTTAGACGTTTTTTTCAAGAATCATGAGTTTCCAAACTTGTGTGTCTGACTAGACATTTTTTGTGCTGCTGTTTGAGCACACGTCCGCAGGCGGACTTTCTGCTGACAAGCGCTGTGCTGTTCCTTTTCCTCTGGTGGCGATTGATCAGTTTTTTGCAATATCTGGAAATGTTGACAATGGCATTTCACGAAAGCGCATTGGTAATGGTAAGAGTT
>NC_087206.1:96538849-96568849 GCF_015104395.2 Macrobrachium nipponense | reverse complement strand
GCGTAAAAATCGTTCAACGCGAGCGCGTTATTATTTTCATAAAACATTATCAAAAGCCATTCTTTCATTTCACGTTAACGTAAGTAAATCATTTCACGCAAGTTGCGTCATATTAAACTAACATTAGTAGTTCAATTCAATATAAGGGAGTTCATTCATATATCATTTTTCACCCTCTCCGAGAGAGAGAGAGAGAGAGAGAGAGAGAGAGGAAAAAAAGGAAAAGAAGAGAGAGAGAGATCGTACCAGAACCCATTATTCACGAAGCCAAGAGTACTACATCTTACCATTTATTATAGCATGCAGAATTAACATTATTTTAGTCTCTTGTGTCTTTCATTTACACAGCGTGATACGTACACGCATGTGTCCATTGCAGTTTGCAAGCATTTATTTACATTTATTGAGTACTTCAGCAAGGGACTGAGCATTTCTTCAATTATCATTACCTGTCGTTGCCCGAGTGGTCTTTTCATTTTCTTTTATCACAAAAGACTTGCGTATACCGTAAGCACAACCCGCACAGTGTGCCACGCAAATTCATTACTTCCAGACAGGGAAGTCGTTACCAGTTTAGGACTGGCCACCACCAGTGCACGTCAGGTCTTACCATTTCACAGTGCCACTAATTCTTGACACTGTCCATCGACTGGCTGCTGAAGTACTCCCACCTTTTACTTTCTCTCCTCCACCATTACACTCTGCCACGAACAGAGTACCATTTCACTTCAGTATATTTAAGTATACTGCATGTAGTGTCCGGGACACACCAGCACGATACCAGTGCTCCAAGGAACGCCTCCATAAGTGCCATTGCACCTGTACAGGCCGTACAGGTAGCCATTATACCTGCGTGTCCGTCCTTACGGAACGCCCAAGTAAACCTGCGTGTCCGTCCTTACGGAACGCCCTATTCTTTAGTGTGTCCATGTACGAGGATCAGTGATCTTTCGGACCATTCCAAGGGAACGCCTCCCAAAGTGCCGCAATACCAGCCCTAAGTGCTGTCAAACCTGCGTGTCCGTCCTTACGGAACGCCCAATTCATTAATGTCCGTGTATGAGGATCAGTGATCCTTCGGACCAATCAAGGGAACGCCTCCCGAAGTGCCACAATACCAGCACTACTAGTGCTGTCCAAAAGGAACGCCTCCTGAAGTGCCATCGCACCTGTACAGACGTACAGGTAGCCCTATACCTGCGTGTCCGTCCTACGGAACGCCCATTCATTAGAGTATCCACCATTTTGGATCACTCAACCAAGGAACGCCTCCGAAAGTGCCGCACCTGTATTGGACCTACAGGTAGCCCATTCCAACGTCTCCCAAGTTGGGAACGCCCGTAAGTGTGACGTACGCCGCACACTTCATTCAATTTTTTCACCTCATCAGAAGGTGCCATTCACAAAGTGCCACCGAGCACCCAGTCTTTTCAGACTTTTCATTACCATTATCGCAAAACCCATTTCCAAGTGAGTGCCACTTTCCACAGTAGGCACTCCCATTCCATTCAGTACCCTTCCTGGCCATTATTTCCATTTTCCCCAGAGCCTCTACTGCAGCGTAAGGGAAATGTCTTCCCCTGCTTCCCGCGTCTTCTTTGCCAGAGAGCTAGAGAAGCTCGGAGCCCTCATAACTCTGGGCAAGGAGGCTGGTTACACTGGACCAGCACTTGACCAGTGGATAAGGGCGCAGCAGGCTGCTGCGCGCCTGCAAGAAAAGGAAGAAAGAGAAGCAGAGAGGAAAGCCAGAGAAGAAGAGAGAAAGCATGAGCTAGCTCTCCTAGATGACACAATCTCTCTGCTAGTTTCTAAGCCCCAGACCATGAGCTGAACTCCCGGTAAGAGGTGGTTGCGGAGGCTCTGCACCACTTGTTGTGTGCGTGGGCATACTGTGGATTCCGACCAGTGCCCAAGTCGGTCTCTACCTTGGGAGGAGAGCTTCCATGGTGAACTTCTCCAAGGCTACCATGTAGCCCTGCCTGATGAACAGTCTCCTACGGCCTATCAGTGGGTACAAGTCATGGCCACCACCGAAGCCCAGGTCTCCCTTATTTCAAGAAAGGCATTGCCTAGGGGTGCCAAAATCCAGACGAACGAAGAAATTCAGTTTGAATGGATTGACGGTAACCTCTATTCTGTTCCTTCGGTCCTTCTGAATGTAGACATGCCCTTTCTGGACCAGGAGACCAGGGAAACCACATTGTGGCGCCTGGGTGTAGTTGACCCATTTCATGATGTTTATCAGGTGATATTGGGCCAAGATCTACTTAAGCCGTATCTCCCCTGGACACAGCTCCCACTACCAGATGCACCGGATCCCTGCAGCATGCCTCATAATCAAACCTCAATTTTAGATTCAGAGGCTAGTGCCTCCGATGTCCCAGACATCCCTTTTATTTGTGAACCCGCATCATCTCAGCCTCTTACCATCTTACCGCCTACCTCCTCCACTTTGGAAGATGTAAGCCCACCAGTTGACCCCGGACTTGCTTCCGAGGGTGATTCAACAGAGGTTTCCTTAACCTCCCTACCTCACATCACTGCCAGAGAGGACTCTTCACCTGTGCCAGAGCACACTGCCAGCCTTGGTGACTCCACAGATTCGCAACCTGTGGGGGCATCTCGGTCTTATCATCCAGTGCCACGGAAGAGGTTCTGGAACACGTTCTGCCGCGACTGTGGCCGCAAGGGTCACATGCCTGCAAACTACGGAGGGTGCGCTAATCATAATATTCCTGCCATCGCAATGGCCGTTACTAATCCTTCTTCACTAGGACCCCCAGCTAAGGGCCCTATAACCGTCGCACCCCTCCAAAGCCATTATCAGCCAAGCCATGTCAGAGCCTACGACGACTCTGGCGCTCAAATCTTCCTGGTACGGGAAGATTGAATCCCCCGAGGGGCTAACGTCGATAGACGTCACTTAATAACCATAGAAGGTATCAACCATATCAAGCTGATCCTTCCGACCGTACAATTGAGGGTCACCAGACCTAATTTCTCCAAAGTATGTACTCTTGCAGTTGCAAGCTACATTCCAGGAGGTTACAACCTCCTCCTAGGGCAAGACATGAAGTCTCCATCACCGTTCAAGAAGCCTAGGGGTCCTAATCCCATGACCAATCACTCCAAAGCAAGGAGTCATCGAAATTCTACTTCCTCCAGGAAGTACGTCCACCAACAGTCTCCCTCGTTACCAAGGAGGGAGACTGACCATTCACAGTTCCGTTGCAAAACCTGCAGAATTGGCCTAGGTGTCCTAGCCGACTACCAGCAGCGGACACTGTCCATTTTTCACAAGGCTTAGCCTTCAACAAGAGACAGGAGCCTCTGTCTCCCATTTCCAAGGGCACGCTGAGAGGTATTGCACCTCCGGTACCCGCCACAGGTCCAGTCGACCTCAACTCTCTGCCAGTGCCACTTGGCAGCACTGAGCAGTGCCAAGCTCCATCCAGCCTGGACGTAGAGCCACCACAGAACTTGACTTCTGCGCCTGGCCCCGAGCTAGTGCCGGCGCCTAACCTAACCAAGGATCCTCCTACAGGAGATCCTCCAACAGGCATGGAGCTTACCGCAGCCCATGGCCAATCCAAAGTCCATGAGTCTTCTTCACCCTCACCACTGACGCCCGAGGATGAACCTCCGGCAGACCTAACCTTCATACCTCCTCTGGAAAACCAGGAACTGCCCGACACAGAGTCAGCCTGGAGTTTTCCCCTTACGACGGCTGTCGCAGCAGCCGGAGTGAGGGCCTCCCCTGCAGTAGGTTCCACCTCTACGACGGTTGCTGCAGATACCGAAGTAGGGTGTTCTCCTGAAATCCCTCAGGCTACCACTGCCTCTGCTCCTGCCGGCGTTCCTGGCCTTTCCCCAGAGTCGGTGCCTCCGTCTACTCCTAGGACTGGTATAGCCAGGTCCTGGAGGAATAAGAAGAAGAAGAAGAAGGGACGTAGCAAATCATTAACACACTAACCAAAGAGCCACATGCTCTCCTTGACACCTGTGCCCGAGGTACAGTGTCGCATTCAATTGCAGAGTGATCCTGGCACCTACCCAGAGAAGGTAGCCAGCCTGATCTCTGCCAGTAGAACTAACCCTCTAACCCCTAGCCATGGTGATACTAACCCTCACTTAAATATGATTACCTCATTGCATTTCCATCCTGGTCAACTAACCACTCATCATCCCCATGCATCATTACCTCTCATGTATTTTAACAGTTCCGTCGCTGAACTACTGCTGTGCGTACCACACTCTGGAATGATTGCGTCTTCATTTAACTATAATGAGTAGGTTAGGCTAATGATTTAGTACCAGGGCATTAGGTTGGTAGCAAGTAGAATTTTCAAGTAACCTTATCTAGGGGTAGAGTAGACTGTTGTCACAGACAACCCGTAGTTATTACTTAGGCTAGACTACATTACTACATTAAGTTAGTACACTTAGCATCTCCACCTATAAGTTAGGTAGGCCACTGTAGTTAGCTGTATCGCTGCTCAAAAAACTTCAAAGTTAGAGTAGGAGAACTGGGTAGTCGAGACGATCAACTTATTTAAGCCAAGACCTTCACGCCCGAAAGGGAGTGAATGCCTTCTTAACAGGGGGAGCTGTTACATTTATAGATCGTTTCGTCTACCCCGCAATTAATTAATTAATTTGATTTGGAAAATGGCAGCCATTTCCTCCAAATATCAGCTGATTTTTAGGAAACGCGGGAACCAAAACCCGCCAGCCAGAGATAGGGGGTTCCCCAGTTGGGGGAAAAGTGTCTTTTGTCAGCTTTAGGGACGTATCTCAAAAGGGAAGGATGTAGGCAGATTGGTACTTCTTAGACCTATATCTTAAGCTCTCTTTCCTGTGACCCCTCTGCTGGCTGTATGCTTTGTTTCCAGGATTTGCCTTGCTCGTGGGGGGTTAAGCTGAATCCCAACACCCAAGCAAACGACCTGAATTCTGTCTCAGTCGTCTCCAGACGTGACCTTCGGACGGATGTCCGACCACCTGCCTTCCATTTAGGCCTATCCACGGTGTACTGGCGCGCCCGAGCCCCAGGCCCAAGACAAAGCGGCCACGTTTTTCTACAAAGGTCCACACTGAACATTGCATCCAGGTACGTCTTGTGAAACAGCATATTGCCAGTCCTTTATCACCTATTATCTATTAGATCCTCATTTTCCTAATTCAATTTCCAGCCCCAAAAGAAAGAAATCCTTTTGTTCCCTCTCACTGCCTCATGGCCGCATGCTTCCCCTTGCGTGATCGTCCCAGACCAATGAAGTCATTGCATACTTCCGTGAAACGTTAAAGGTTCCTTCTCCCCAGTGTTAGAGAATTAATTAATCAAAACAAGAAGTCATTTTTTTTTCCTTTTATCTCGTCTAATCTGGGATTCTTTTCCAGATTCCTTGAGCCACGTGTCATGTCTCTCTGCCCGCAAGTGTTGCATTACCCAAGTTTATGAGACCAGCTTTCATCCAATTACATTTTAGCCAGCTATCCATTTGTGAGATTATAAGTCCCAACGTGCGGACGCTGTATTCTTTTTTCTCCAGGCCAGAACGAGCCTTTTGTAAATAAATAGCTGTAAAGTTTTAGCTGAGTCTCTGGCGACCTACCTATTCCTCTAGATTAATTGTCCATTATAAACCAGTTTTACGGTAAGTTCAATTAATTTCAACTTGTCCTCCTTCAATTATTTCCGTTTACGTATATAGTCTCTCTCAAGGCCCGGCTAAATACGTAAATATATATATATATATATATATATATATATATATATATATATATATTATATATATATATATATATATATATATATATATATATATATATATGTGTGTGTGTGTGTGTGTGTGTGTGTGTGTGTGTGTGTGTGTGTGTGTGTGTGTGTGTGTGTACACTATATTAAATTATAAAATATAACTCAAAAAGATTTCAAGCGGAAACCTAGGTATCATCGTTGAAAATTGGCCTTTTGGACTTGAATAAAAGTTTCTCCAACTCGGATCATTGATAGAAAATTTCCTTTAAATAAGTTGGAAATTCTTCTAAGTTTAGCTGTTTATTACAGATATTCTTGGAATACTTCCTCGTGGCTGACTGCAAGGGTCAACCATGATATTTCCCTTTTTTGTAGCCTCTTCCTGTATGTTTCGATTCTCTGACGGCGCGGGACCTATTGCCAGATCCTGAATAGCAGTTAACTACAAAATGATCAAATTAATGCATTTCCTACTTGGTTATATGTTACATGGGGAATTTCTAAGACATGGTCAACTTCAATGCAGAAAAAGAATTTTAAAAAACATTTTTCCTAAATAATGGTTCCTTAGAAGAATATTCAGTAGCCAGTTAAAGAAATTGTTTTACAACATCTTCATGAGAAAACCAGCCACAAACTAAAAGAACAAAAAAATCTTACCAGAACTCTGCAACCATCCTAAGGGATAATTCCGAACTGAATTGAATATAGAATTTAAGCCAGAGACCAAGCACTGGGACCTATGAGGTCATTCGGAGTTGAAACGGAAGTTGGCAGTAAAAGGTTTGAAAAATGTAACTGGAGTAAAGCCTTACAGTTGCACTATAAATCAACTGATAGCAGAGGGTGGAAAGTAAGATGGAAGAAAGAGAATATATAAGGAGATTGCAGCTAGGGACCGAAGGCACGCTGCAAAGAGCCTTAAGTAGTTCCAACAGTACACCACACGGGGGATCATTCCCAGAACATCTGTAACAAATTGGAAAACTTTGAAGAAACTTAGCACTTTGGAAATTCATTCCAAGACCGGTAAAAGTGGACTTCTGAAATTACTACAACTTGAGAGTGACTTCCTTTTAACAGTAATTTTGGTAATGCTTACATCTAAAACGTTAAGACTATTATCCCAAGGGTTTTTTGCTATTTAAGTAATCAAAGAACTGTTATATGTTATTTAGATGCCAGAAAACCAGAAATGTGTCGTCAACTTTAGGGGATACTCTTCAAGCTTCTTATTTTTTTCATGTAAACTCAAATATATTAGCCATTGTGGCTGAAAATGGCGACCACAGGGCAAAACACTCAAATTGTTTACAGTATAAAATATTTAATAAAAAGTGGTTATCATTTATATATAAGTTAAGGATTATTTTCAAAACATTTCCAGAAATATTTCTCACTTTTTCATTGTTATTGTAAATAGTTTAAAACTTGTATCGGCCGTTTCTTTGATAGGCACGATTGTGAATAGGGAGGTCATGTCAAAGCTTACAAACTCTGCACCTTCGGGTAGTTGTTCTTGAATTCTTATGTGCTTTTTAATGTATTATCGATTTTCTGCCAAGGATTTTAGAAAACTGATAAAGAAATGTTACCAGTTTATAGGATGGGCTTTAAAGGCAGACAGTATAGGACTTAGTGATATCGCATTTTCATGCACTTCTGAGAGTCGGTCCATTACCAGTGGTGAATAAGTAGTTTGTGAGTGCATAAAATGGAATAACGCTAAGACCTATAATGTCTGCCTTTAAAGCATCATCCTATATACTAGCAACATGTTTTACCACCTTTCTACGGCCATTAACATTTACTTTGCTTCTTGTCCACCCTATGCATTCTCCAAAATGCCTCTACATTATCTCTCCTGTCACATAAATGAACCTTAAATATAACCCCCTTGTTCTTCAACTAAAAATATTATATATATATATGAGATAATATAGTATCTAGATAATATAATAGTCTAGATCATGTAGATATATAGTATATAATGATCTATATAAGTAAATCGAAAGATATCGATTAGTATATATATATATTGATATCATATAATATATTATGATATATTATATTATAGATATTATACATAAAATATATAACATATGACAGATTATAGATATAGATAAATAGATATATATATATAGATATATATCTATATTATATAATAAAAGATATAATACATATAGAGATAGAATATGAGAGATCTAGCTAGAGAGGATAAGAGACAGATATATATATAGATATGATTAGTGATAGATGAGATTATAGAATATATATATTATATAGATGATATATATGACAGATATCGAGATATATATACATTATAGATATACATATACAGATTATTTTAAATATAATATATATAAATTATATATATATATATATATTTATATATATATATATATATATCTCTGATTGTATTATATATATATAATATATATATATATATATATATATATATTATATATATATAATATATCAATATATATATAGATAGATATATATATGATAGATATATAAATATATATAATATATATATATATATATATATATATATATATATATATATATATATTATTATATACATAAATATATATATCTCTACATAATACAGACTATAGATATAGAGATATTATATATATATATACGATATATATAGTAGATATATATAGGATATATCTCTGTATATGGATCTATATATATATATATATATATATATAGATATATATCTATATATAAATATATATATTATATATATATATATATATATATATATATATAATAAGATATATATATACATAATATTATATATAGATAGATATATAGAATATAGATATATAGATTAAGGTATAATATATATTATATATATATATATCATATATATAATATATACATAAATTATCTATATATATCTATATATATAGATCATATATATATATATATCTATGATAAATATATATATATATCTATGTATATATATATCGATATCTATATATATATTCATTATATATATATATAGATATAATATATAGTATCTATAGTATATATATCTATATAATATCTATATATATAGATATAGCTATAGAGATATCTATATATAGATTATATATAGATATATATCTAGTATATAATATATATATTCTATATTATTATATATATATTAAAAAACATATATATATATATATATATATATATATAGAATAGTAATATATATATATATATAGATATATATAGATATATATATATATATATATATATATATATATATATATATATATATATATATATATATATATATATATATATATATATCTATATTATATACTATATATTATATCTATATATCTATATATATTACTTATATATATATCGATATTATATATTATATATATAGATAGAATCTATATTAATAATATATATTATATATAATATATCTCTATATATATATATATATATATATATATTAATATTATATATATCCTGTATTTTTTTATTATCTGTACTATATATATATTGAATATATTATTATATATATATATATATATACATATATAGTTTATACATACTTATATAAATATATTTTATTTTTATTTATATTTATTATATATATATAATATATATGTTATATTAATATATTAATATATATGAACTGTATATATTGTATACTTATTATATCCCCTATGAAATAATTATATAATTATATAATATAGCTATATATATATGCGATATCGGCCCTGACTCCACTGAATAAGCACGGTAGAGAAATGAGCTTCCAAAGGCAACCTAAAGAGTACTTTGTTTACACAAACACTGACAAGCATGTAAGGCCCTCCAGTTGTAGTACTAGAATATTCACACACTGTACATTGACCTGAAATGACAGCGAGAGGATCAAATAAAAAACACAGAAACCTTATCTGTATTAGAATGGATTCTAAAGTATTCATGAGTTCCGAAGTATACAATATGCATAAGAAATTTTTTTTTTTTTTGGCAGAAGATTCCTTATAACTGGACCTATAGTCTATACCAGGTGGTAGATATTACCACTTGGGATTTTTGGCATGTTAGGGAAAAACAAATCCTTAGCATACGTCACGATGGATTGGTGGCGATATAAACGACGATGATGATGTCGATGATGATGATGGTGATGATGACGACGACGACGACGATGATGAGGAAGATGAATTACATGATGGATTATACGCCAACAAACAAGATTATTTACAGAGGTACAAGGGCATCATTAAAAGAAAATTAGAACACAAAGCATATAACATATAAATACCACCGTTCATAGAGATAGCTAAAGGATCTTTACACATACAAATCTATAAGATAATCGTCATTTTGTTTTGTTATCCCTCCGTTTTCCGAGACGGCTCCTGTTATCACTGACACAAACCAAATAAAATTTGGGAAGCGAATTCGATATGTAGGTTTCCCGGGTCTTAATTGTTTATCCGTTTCACGATGGGAGTTACAAAGAGATTGTCTCCATGCTATCTAAAAGTTGCATGCCTTGAAACTCGCTTGACTATGACCATTGTGTATTACAAAACAAGTAATCGAGCTTTGTACCCTGACTCTTTAAAAAATACCACTGCCAATCATAATCAGATATTGAATTCATTAATTTGTGCAAAACAAACACGGTTGCTTAATGACACTTACTAAATGAAACTAATTCATAAACACTACTTCCTTATTTCTGCTGACAGTAAATATGAGCAGCTATTAAAAGAAATTAAGTAGAATACATTTGACTTGTAGGTGTACGTACTAAGCCAGTGTCCGATCCAGGTCGACTGACTGATTATGTCTATTAAAACTGGGGTCACAACATCTAGGTTATTAACGCCGTACTAAATTTGAAAAGAAAACAAAAAATAATGAAATAAGTTTAAAAGGTATTTCATACAAAAAAACCTAAAAACATAGTATATATATAATATATGTTCGAATATATAATCAATACTGGCGTATAATTTATGTATGATCTAAATTTTGATGAGGAAGCCCACCTCCTACATAAAGGCATATGTATAACTGCTTCATATTACAATCCTCACCAAGAATTGTAGTTAAAATAAAATTACCGTCTCTGTCACGCCACCAGGACAGGAAACTATGTCTCAAGTTCCCAAGGCTGGGACATTCTCGACCAGTAAATCTCTCACAGCCAAGATGGCAATACGGTCATCCTAAAATGGAATGAGTCTTGTATCTCAAATCCTCAATCTGTAAAACATCGTTTCTAACCTCCTTGGCATATAAGGATATGGCCAAGGAGAAATTGATGATGTGATACTACGCATTTTTTACTTCGTTAATATATTTTCCCATTGGAACTGCCAACACTTTAATTTTCTGACCTACTAGAGGATATAGTACTAATCCCAATATGGCAGTATGCATCTTCTGGGTTCGGGGAGGTGACAACTGACTTCGCGAGTTCGTCAGCTTCCTGGTTCCCACCACCCCAACATGGGAAGGTACCCAGGAAAATTCCACTTCTTTATCTCTTCTCTTCACTAAAAGCAGCCATTCCAATATCTCTTACATCAGGGTGTTTAAAGAGTTAATAGATTCTAATGACTGGAGAACACTTCTTGAGACGCAATATACGGTAACATTGTTTCCCCTCTGAATTAAGCTTTCCTTTAAAGATTTAAAACTGCATATAACTCTGCTGTAAAAATAGATGCTACAGATGATGTTCTCTCACTTCTTTCTATAGAAGGGAAGGCTACTCCAAAGCTGACGCCATCCATGAAAATTGCAATGGAGTTATCATGTTGCAAGGAATGTTCTAAAATTATTGACCACTGGCCTCACTGGATAATTCTGTTTTGATAAACTTAAAAATCAACAATATTTTACCTCTGGAAGGTTCAGCAGGGGCGGGGTGACTAACTGAATATCTTGCTGGTAAAATCTCCATCACTGGCCTGTTTTATGCACTGACAGTAAAATTTACTATAGAAGCAAATGGTTGAGATTGTTTGGGGTGATTTTCATAAAATTGGCAATGTCTTTCATTGTTCATACAAATGCTGGTTAAAGACTTGGGGAGCATCTGAAAACTGTACCAGCTCCGAAACAGCAGACGCTGGTAATGACGATCCAGAAGCATCTCACCAGCATCTATAAGCATGCTCTCGGTGGGAGATGATTTAAATGATCCTGTACATAATCTTACTACTCTACTATGAATTGAATTAAGCATTTTAAAACTATCTGGCTTTGCAAAAGTGTACATTTTATCTGGTTCAGTATGGAATCCTCTTTTATCACGAAAATGCATGGTTACCGTTTTACTAGCAGAAAATCTAAAAGCATTCATCTAAGCCCACTTTATTATAATCATTAATGCTGAGCAAAAGGCGGCATTCAGCAAAGGATATCGAAAGGTCGTCAACAAAAAGGGTAAGTTATATCTGGGGGAATTCTTTTAAAAAGCCCATTGATTACATTAAACACACTTAAAACAATACCCTTGACTGGATACATCTGACATTGTTGCTCCCAGGGAAACCTGAAATAACACTTTTTTTTTTAAATGGCTAAAATAAAAGAGGCATATTACCTCTGACGTCACATTAATAAAGGACCCTCAAAATGCCATATCTTCAAGTTGTATCCTAAGCCTTCTCTAAATCAGAGAAAACTGTGATGTGATGCTGCTTGTTAGCAAAAGCTTCACATATTGAAGATTCCATTCGAACTAGTACATCAGTTGTGGAATGCATACTTCGAAAACCACACTGGTTTAATAAATGGAAGAAATTTTAACATCTCTCAAAGCTTAGGGAAGAAATGCTCTCGGTAAATTCTGTTAATAAGGCTTAATATGAAAAGTCTAGTATTTTCAGAGGCTATGTTTAATCCCTGAATATACCATGCAGCCGAAGAGCTGATTCATTACATTTATTAAGGCTGATTCAGATTCTCATATGATAAAAGGTACATGGTATTGTTCATTTCTTGGTGCATCAGAATCAATTTTGACGTGTTCCATTGGCCGTCTTTGAGCTGAATAGGGACCTTCAAAATTTTTCTTTGCAACATGAACAAAATGATTAGCAACCTCATTTGCTACTAACTGGGGCTCTGCTACCTCACAACCACTGAACTTGATAACTGGAGGTTGACAAGGAGTAAATTTACCTGCTATGTTTCTAATTCTCTTCCAAACTAAAGTCAGAGGTGTTTTTGAATTTAGTGAAGATATGAAAACTGTCCAAGATTCCTTTCGTGCTTTTTTAATTCTATGCGAAAATACTCACATTTTCGTCTGCGGTATCTGGTGAAAGCAGACCTTATAGTTGTATGAGTTTCCTGCCATTTCCGAGTTCACCAGGGAACTGGTCGACAGATAAATATGCCTAAAGTCCTAGGTATAGACCAAAGACCAGTTGTGAACATAATTGTAATAAAAAAGTCCAGAGCATCGTCTACACAGGAAAAGTCATCAACGGAGTCATCTGCTGAGCGGTGTTCCTGGAATGGTGCCCAACCAGCTTCATGTTCCATTTAAGTAACTTTAGGGACAGATGATTTAAGGCTACACTCACCACTATTGGAAATGGACATTTGGTATATCTATCATTTATAACTCTCCAATTAAAGTTAATAAGGCAGTCATCACTGCATATAGACAAATCAATTGCTGATAATGTGACTCTTTGAATGTGAAAATGTATAGACTCCCCAGTGTTGCAAATACCACATCTTCACCCTCTGTGATGGAACACAGGCACTGTCCCCTTTGATTGGTGACAATGTCACCCCAAAGAGGGCCTCTGGTATACCTATCTCCCACAATAACAAAGGGACATGGTAACTGTTGAATAAGGATTTTAAATTCATCAATGAGGAAGACTTCACTAGGTGGTAGATAGAGAGAGCATACATATATTTTCTTTGCAAATGTCTATCACTTGCAATGTAGATTGCATCTTGATAAGATTTTGTAAGGTGTCATAACAATCATACAAAACTAAACCCCCATGGCTTCCAATATTTAACATATGTGGAATCAAAGCTGGCACTGCCTGAGGAGGGGTGTGAGGGTCAGACAATGGTGCAGCCTCCAAAGCATCAGGAGCACCATCTACAGCTGGTGGTACAAGCTCCAAGGAGACATGCACCATAAGATGAAAATACAGCCTTCACCGAAACAGGAATGTCAGCCATAGCTGATGCAGCCTCCAAAGAAGCTAACACACCAAGTACAGCTGGTACAGCATCCAGAGAGGGGGAAGTACCAGGTAGATCTGGACTGCCTCAGGAGAGGCAGAAGCCTCAGAAATCACTAGTGCTACCTAAGAATAGGCAGGAGCTCAAAAAATCCCTAGTGCTGCCTGCAAAGAGGCCGAAGTGCCAGAAATCACTGCTGCTTCCTCCAAAAACGCAGGGGAACCATAAATCAATGCCACAAACTCCAAAGAGGCAGGAGTGCCAAAAACTAAACACAGTCTTCAAGGAAGCACGAGAACAGGTCGTCACCGATTTTTTTATTTACATTACCTCTGGTAGCATTTACATTTCTTCCTCTGTTGGCAGCAACACTGGAAAAGGATATTCTAACATACTGATTCAATACTCTTCCTTTTGACTCTAATTAATGCTTCGATTTCTTTTTCTTTCCATGAAGTCCACATCACAGTTAAGTGAAGATGATGGATGATTGTCTCCACAATGCATACATCTTGCTTTTTATTACATAAGCCATGCTCTGGTTAACTACACCTGTCCATATTCTTGACAACGAAAGCATCTCCTTGGTCTTAGGATATATTGCTTAACCTTAAAATGCAACCAGACTGCTTTTTTATATGAGGCAATCTCGTAGAATTGAATGTAATAATTAAATTTGGAAGTGGAACTAAGGTTCCATTTATCTTCTTCATGCTTTCAATTCTTTTAACACCTTGATATTTTAATTCAACTACTAGCTTCTCCTCAAAGTACATCATTAGTTGGGGTGCATACATCATTCCTTTGGAGTAATTCCAAAAAAGCATGTACTACACATCCTATTTTAACTCATCGGAATTGTGATAATGCTTTCAGTCTTTCATTTTCATTTGCTAATATCGATTCAACTGTCGGTCTTCCTTTGACCTTCAGATGATATCTTGGACTTTTGGCCACAATATTTTATAATGTCTATGTGCATGCCAACAATACCGCAACTAGAATTCTCCAGATTAAAAGTCAGATATTTAACATATGAGGTTTCAAACATTCCTGGTCCTATATCACATATATTTCTCTTCAATTTCCCTTTGCTCTGTACTGGAGAATGGGGTTTCGGTGTAATTACACTATAAGATTTCTGTGATTTTTCCATACGAAGGTTGTCTGTGGAGGTTGCAGCAGTCGTCAATTGTGCTGAAATAGTATCACCAAAGGGTCCCGCAGTAGTAGTAGATTCTTTATTTCTACTTGTCCTAATGCATCGAATAAAAAATCAAACCTCAAAACCTTATAAAAATATCATCAGCCTTTCATGGAGTTTATTCTTTCACCAATGGCGCAAGTGAGAGCACACTCCCAATTGTTCGGTCCCTACCCTACCCCACAGGGGTAAGCCAAATCTGCTTGATATGACGGAGGGTATTACAAGAATAAAATCATCCCTACCCTTATCATCGTATTAAGGGCAAACCACATGGAATGTTGATAGTTCTCTCCCCAGAAACAGAAGCCCCCCTTGAATCTGTGGTCCAGCCGTAAAGAATAGTACTGCCCTTGAGCTATTACTCTATTTCTTAGGTCTAAACATTGCTGGGTAGTTGATGGTCATACCACAGGTCCCAAAATTCAGCTTTGGAAAAAAAAACCAGTCCCAGCTATGATATCGTTTCCTATTTATCAGGTCCCACAAACTCTAACAAAAGTGGAAAATTCCACAAATATTAATCCAAATAAATATATAATATATATGGGACTCTTGGACTCAAGGTGGTCCCAAGTAGAGTGGGGCGAGATCAGGAATGACACAGATGTATTCCATTCATTGGAATACATCTGTAAACACTCCATGGAGAAGAATTATGGATAAAAATATCGATGAAAATTTTTATTTTAATATTCGCCATTATAAAAAAAAATACCAAGCAATATGACTCAGTAATTGCATAAAAAAATCCTAATTGCACATTTGTCCGAACATCTGGAGACTTTTGCCCTATGCTAATCAATCTGGATATTGTAATTTAAATTCAACAATACAGATTAAAATAACCGCTAGAAACCAGCTCCTCTGGAATGTGCAAACACCTAAAAAATGTAGTTCCATGTATACACAAAAGACAGAAACTTATTAACCAATAGAACAATATATAATAAGTCTTTCAATGTTTCACTGCACCAGGGCAGAGAGGAAAAGAAACCGAATAATTACTAAATTAATATCTTAACCTAAGCTAGTTTTCATTTTCATGTGCATACAACATATAACAATTCAAATATAAAAGCTGTACGAAAATAAGAGATACTGTTGCATTACCCGAAGAAGAGAAGTAGTACTGCAGGGTCTTTAACAAACACTACATCATATTCTAACTAGAGAATAACGCAACAATTCGTACATTAAAATTACAGCGAAAGGTTTTACCTACATATTTAGTTCGTTTCACATACATCGACTTACATAACTTCACTTGAAATTTCATGATATTCTGTCCGTCATTTTATATCATTTCTAACTACCAAACATTATTCTGAACTTGTTTACACAGCGAAACCTATATTTACATATTCATGTAATCAAATATACATGTCTGCTACTTTATGATCTGCCTATAATTGGTAGTTCAGTTCTTTCCCCGCGGAGTATGGAAGGCGGTCGAGGAACCCTAAGTGATACCGTGACACATTTCGAAGTATCAACCGCCTCTCTCTTGCCCCTACCCCGCCCCTACCCCCACCCCCCATCCCCCTCTCATTGCTGGTCAAAGGCATTTCGAATTGAATTGCATTTGATGCCAAATGAATTCCGGTGTGAATTACCTTTCATACCTACGATAAAATCAACGTCTAGCCTAATCTGAATTTAATGAAACAAACGTCGAATCCTCGAGAATATCATATGGCTAATTCTGCAACGCAGGAATTAATCGGTTTTCAATTCCTATTCTGATATGTGTTCTATTATCACAGGATTTTGTTAATTAAATTGGATGTGTTGCATTCCGGAGTTGTAAAAAAAATGGTTAATTGCAAAAAATTATATATCACATACCTTTAGTACCCTTTATCGCTGGCAGTTGTTGGTTATCCAAATATGGTAACAATAACCAAATCTGAATCACTTTTATCAAGATTCTTGAAAATCATTTTAAATCTCCTCGGATAAATGTTTCCTAAATTTACTTAAACGTATTAAAATTAATAAAAAAAAAATACAAGTTCATATCTCTATATTCAGAAAGCTAAATCCACGTAGCAGAACAATTTTATTACAATTGATATAACCCCTTATTGAATTAATCTTACTACTATTATTGTCTATTTGGATAACCAGTTATACCTCGTACGAATGGAGCTTAATTCACTATTATACAGTGAAACACAATATGAAAAATATATGATTCTATATCAAAAGAACAAATACATAACACAAGTACACTAATGCATCGTTATATAGGAAATTACTCAGAGAGCATACATTAGAGTAAAAATTGCGACGAAAATATATGTAAACATAAATAAATCATTGGTTATCTTAACAACACTTCTAAATGAGCAGTTTTCCAATTTCCCATTTAAAAGCATTGTCTTTCATGAGTTTCAGTTAAGTTGATAACCCTGTTTATGACCATACGGAAGTTAATTTTGTTTAACTGAATGCCCCCGTTATCAAACATTGAGATTTAGGGCAAATTAAATGCCCTAAATACACTTCCAAATTAGTAACTGACCCAAAATACACTTCCAAATAAGTAACTGACCCAAAATGCACTTCCAAATGAGAAACTGACATTATACATCAATCTGTACACAAAAACATGTCAGCTTTTGTCAAAAAAGATGGATACCTTCACATCACAAGATAAAATGCATAAAATGAGTATATATAAAAAAAGACAGTTCTATGTAAAACTGGACCCTGCAATTGAAAATTTGGTCTAACGTACTTTTGCAAAATATGCCTAACGAGGGGTGTAATGTATTTACATTTAACATGCCGATAAGAAAAAGTAACAACTGCCCAAATTTTAATGACCGAAGATGAATTAAAATGACTATTAATAAAAACTGATGTTAATTAACATACCCACTAGCTCCATTGCACGACAGGTATAACTATCTTACCTTCTCAGAGAGCCATCTGAAAAAGATATAGTTAAGAATGAAGTTCAATTAAAAACAATATCAAAATATTCAATTTTATATCACATGTATTTCACTTGAGCACAAGTATGTGAATAGTTTAAAAAATTATTTTAGATGAATGTATATATTGTCCAGGATTGAAGCCAGAACCAAGGGAAATACCACTTTATAAAGGAATTTCATATTCTCGAGTTGCCCCTCTGAACTAAAAGCCTTTGTTCTCTCTAAATCATCTTCTCTATTCCTATTGGCTGCTTGGAATTAATCTCCACAGGTATTCGTCAAGGGGTGGAGCATCTCGATGCCAGAGATTTTTAAAAGAAGAAGGCGACTGCAGTTCCTTATGTACCTAAAGAATCTTTTCAGATCACCTACGGGCCGAACAAGGGAAAGGCCCGTGCCAACAAGAAGTGTTGGCTTAATACAACAACAACAACAACAACAACAACAGTTCCTTCTCAGAAGTCCCAGACGCGTCCCAGAGCTCAGACACCTCTCACCTGCAGAAGCACGAACACCACTTCCCCACATTTTGCTCTCCTGCTTTTTCTGGGGATCCCACACATGTTCCTTTACCTCCATAGTGCACAGATTGATCAGCAAATCAGAAGACAACAAGACCACGGATTTCCAGGTACTGTAGAGAGTAATTTCGGGCGCAGCCAGTAATCGTTTTTGCCTTAGTCTGCTTCGTTTCATTCTTTCCAAGGCAGTTTCCCCCCTTCTTGGCTCAGCTTCTCATTCCCCAATTTTGGTTCAATGCTGTAATTAATTCCCCTTGTTATGCTAGTGTCAACGTCTTTAACCTGTCCAAGTGTGGGATTATGATTTTTATTTTATTGCTGGTCATGTTTTGGAGGTCGGTAGAAAATTATATCTGCTTTATGGATAGCTTTCTCAACTATACGATCGAGTTACTTTAAAGATGACAGCTGCTTACGGATTAGTTCAAATTCCTTTTCCAGGAATTCCGGGGAGCAAACCTGTAAGGCTCTTAAGAACAAATTGCTGGCTACACCAATTTTGATACAAATGTCATGTCTGCAAACAGTAAATTTGCATTCTATCGCGTGTCTAATTATTGAAACACCAAGAAAAGGGATTTTGTTGTTTGTTTATCATTCAACTTTGAATCTGATGCCGGCTAATTTTGAAAATCTTTGAAATACTCAATCTGTTATTCCAAAATATTAGGATATCTACATAAATCATCCACGACATTCTTTCAGGTTGTATGGCATTTATTATTGTAGCTTCAAAATATCCTATATATAGATTGGCTAATACTGGACTTAAGGGCTGCCCATGCTGCACCTGATTTTTTTTATTTTTTTTTTTAGTGAAATGACTCCTTGAATGAAAAGACATTGTTTGATACACATAACTAACTTTATTATTCTATCTACGACGAGTTGGAAATGATATGAATAGGGTCTTAACTTTTATTTTTAAAAATTGTAGAATGTGTTGTACAGGTACCTTTGTGAATAGGAATGTAAATCTAAACCTGAAAGTTTACGTTTTGAGGGAGGATATGTGCTCCTTTGAATTTGTGCCAGAAATCTTCAGAATGTTTTATGCGACTTTGAGAAAATGTGCCTAAGAATGGGGAAAGGAAGCCTGCTAACCACTTAAGAATTTTATAATTGAAAGCTCCGGCATATGAAATAATAGTTCAGAATGGTAGATTATCCTTATGAGTTTTGGGAAGGCCATAAAAGTAATGTAGTTTTGGGTTAATGATGGTGAAAGACGGAGACTGCGGGACCTTCAGGATTGCTCACACCGCAACCCAAATTGAAATAAGTTTTTCTGGCCTGGGGTATGCAAAACCATCAAGACATGTCGCCTCCTGCCTCTTGTGACGGAACGCAGGTAACCCGATTAAAGTTATACCACAGGTCCCCCTCCAAAACATTCCATCCACAGGCTTCCCTTTCCAGAAAGTCCTGGTTGACTAGTATGGCCCACTGCGTCACAGCAAGTGAGGAAACACCAACTTGCTAGCTACGATGGACCAGTACTCAGAAGCGATTCCAGTCTGGAGCAAAAGCTCCAAACATGTAGTAAGGGGACTGCTGGATTTCTTCTACCGCTTTGGGTTCCCTGCAACCATCCAGTCAGACAATCGCTCCCACTTCATGTCCCGGAAATTCAAGATGGGGATTGCCAGCTGCAGTGACCAACATGTCACCACAACCCTATACAGTGGCGTCATAATGGGATGGCCAGGTGTGGGAAGCAGTCAGATACTTGGCCCCCGAACTGCCCTGGTTCCCTTGAAATTCCCTTTGTAGTTAAACTTTAACCTTTTGGTGGTCAAAAACATATATTCACGCCCTAGCAATCATGTCCTACAAAAATTACAGTTGTGCTATATATCTAACAATATTGTTTTGGTTCTTGTTACCTTTACAGCTTATATAGAGCTGAGGATGAATGGATATAGTTATAGGTTTTTAACACAAATGGCATGTTTGTTTATGATATGATCCAATTTAAGTTATCAACTTATGTATAAATGATTTGCTACTGCTGCTTAATTTCCAGGGAGAGGAGATGAAGACGAGGGAATGGAATTTTGAAGAGATTTTGGAAGATCATAAGTCTTTTGTGTTACTGATTTGCACTATTTTTATATATTTACATGACAAGGATATTATACTATAGTTGAAAATTAAAATTTCATGATAGAAATTTGGCAAGTGTTGAATACAGTATAAGGTTGTGAGGGAATTTACATTACAATATTTGATACATTTACATATAGTAAGAGTTGGGAATTGAAAATTGAGCTCTAAAATTTCAAATATAGCTTTACTAATTACTAATACTATTATTTTCCTTCTTTCAAATAGATGTACACATTAAAGAATAGTATATTTTACTAATTACAGAACTAGAACATTAGTTTTGTGTAATTTTCTTTGGCCCTCCAAAAAATATCTTGTCCCACCTAGGACCCCCATCACTGATGGAATGCCAGCTACACCACTGACCCCATATCACGAAGAGCTAGAGGATAATCGAATGATTCCACCAAACCCTAGATACGGTTTTCAACCAGTTGGGAAAGGACGGTTCAAGTGATTGGGAATAGAATCAGCGCTATGCCCTTATTGACATACGTCAAGCTTGACTGGGGACAAGGTACAACCCCTTTGAGTTGTTATATGCATATTCCACCAGGGGGACCATAGATATCCTCTATGAGGCAAGGGAAGATCCTGACAAGACTGCCTGTGTAGAGGAGCTGCCCAAGATCCAGGCCAAATTCAAGGCAGCCTGAGAGATAGCCTATGCCCATGAGGCCATAGACCTGGAAAGAAAAAACCAAAGTGTAGACCAGAAAGCCTGGCGACGGAGTTTCAAGGTGGGAGAACAAGTGATTGTACTCAGCACTAAGGCAAAAAGGTCACTAGACCCTAATTTCATCGGGTGCCATATAATCCTGAAGAAGGGCAGTCTAAACTACCTAATAAACAGACATAAGGCAGATAAAATGGCTGTATGTAAACCTGCTGAATCCATACCAGCAGAGGACGGAGATGGTGGCAACCGTCAAACAGATCCATGTCACAGAAACCAACTCCAAGGTTCTAGCTAACCTCACGTATACTACCCCAGGACTGGATGATGTCAATTGGAGGACATACTAAAACTGCTGAACTAACACTCACAGGTGGTACAAGACACCCTAGGAAGTACCTCAGTCCTAGAACACACAATCAAGCTACAGGAGGAAACAAAACCCATCCAGCAGGGCTACTACTGGCAGAACCCACAGCAAGAGGTGTGAGTGCCTATGTCCAGCTCCAGCTTCAACTGGTCCTCAGAGGAAAGTACCAGTCTCTGGTAGTGCCAAAAGAAAGAGGAGGAGATCGGTTCTGCTTCAATGTCTGCAGATTGAATGCTGTGACAAATCCCTCCTCCTACCCATTCCCCAACATTAAAGATAGCCTGGAAATGATAGGCCAATCCTTCTTTGTACGCAAGATTGACTTAGACAAGGGGTACTGGCAAGCCCCATTGTCAGAAGAGCCTTGCCCTCTGACCATATTTACCTCCTAGGCCAGGTACTACCAGTTCAAGGTGGTGCCCTTCAGCCTCAAAAATGTCTTCAAGCAGCTTCTAAAAACTCACGGAAGTACTGATTGGAATTCCCAACTGTGTGGTCAATCTATACAACATAGTTTTCTATGCTCAGACATGGAAGGAACATCATGGGATCCTGGAACAAAAGCTAAATGATCTACAGTAAGCCAACCTAGTTATTAACTGAAAAAATGCCAATTTGGGGCATTAGAGTAACATACCGGGGACATATAGTAAGAGGTGGCAAAATCATGCCAAAAAATGCCATCCACACACCAGGACATGCCCTATCAAAAACCAAGAAGGAAGTTCAACAATTCCTGAATCTGATTCGGTACTCCAGCAGATTCATACTGAAGTTTTCACAGGAGGTACTCCAATCACTGATTTGTTCAGTGGCCAGCGGCAATTCCATTGCAACCCAAAACGTGAACAAGCCTATGACCAGATGAAGGAGGTCTAGGTGAGTAGCTATGTACACTGGACTATGTCAGGCCATCCTGCTTAGCAGTAGGTGCCAGTGACGTGGGCATAGGTGCAGTCTTCTCAAGCAAAAGGACGAAATCCGTCACCCAATACCTTATTATTTAAAGAAAGTGAACCATGCTTAGGCATGTTACAGCACTAGAAGTATTTCAACAATTATGATGGGATTAAGTTACAAAACACCCATTGTTTCTTGATAAAAACATAATTTGAAGTTAGCCTTGCCTACATAAGGGTATACAGATATATCTATATCACAGCCTAGCATGGTTTTTGCCCATTACTGTATTTTTATACGGCAACTTCCTTATCAGATGTTACCATATTACAAAATGATAAAATATGTACACTATGTGTGAACTATAGACCTAGGCTAGCCCAGCTGTTACACTCATAGTATACATATGCATAAGTCTATTACAGGCTATCACAGCTGTATCTAAGATAAAGGTAATAGTAATGAAACTGTTATTTTACTTAGAGAATCCATTTGTATCGTATTATTATATTGATATATCATCATCGTTATAAGTATAAAAAAGAAATCATCCCTCCTGTGGCGAAAAAGTGATTCTCATAATCAGCTGATTCAGCCTACTACCAAAAGAATTATTGTTTTAGTTGCTAAAATAAACTGATGTAATAATGGAATTATTATTATATTACTTGTGAACATAAATGTAAAACGGGCATACAAAGGTAAACTAAAACACTTTATGTTAAAATCAAAATCGATAAAATCCCTCACAATCACAAATTCATCTCTCTAACAGTGCTTTACACATCCTTTAATGAAATATGGATTACTGTACCACAAACAAAATTAAGAAACTACTACGATGCCTGTGATTGAGAGCGTGCATACATTAGTATGTTAATTTTTTCTTTAGTTTGCTTCACTTACTGTACAGTTTTTTTATTACAAATTTAGTTTATTCTCAGTATGTGTTGCAAAAAAGAAGGATCCTTTTTTCCCCAGCAATCCTTTGCAACGTTCATGATTAGCAAGCAGAAGAATACAGCCGAAAGGGTTTGCGGTTATTGTTATGAGAAAGATACAGGATACAGAAGTGAAGAGAGCATTAAGGAAAATGAAGAATGGTAAATCACCAGGTCCATCGGAGTTCCAAATTGAAATGCTCAAATTACTAGGTACAGAGGGGGGCAAATGGATGCTGGATTTATTAAAAGCTATATGTGAAGAGGAAGAAATGCCAAGGGATTGGGAGGAGAGTCCAATGGTATATACATACAAGCAGAAGGGAGATGTCATGGATTTGTGGTAACTACAGGGGAATTAAACTAACAGAGCATGGATGGAAAGTTTTAGAGAGAGTGCTGGATGAGAGATTAAGAGATTGTAAAGATCGGAAAACAGCAGTATGTATTCATGAGAGGAAGAGGGACGGTGGATTCCATATTCATAGTAAGACAGCTACAGTTAAAGAGGCTAGAGGGTAACCAGGAGCTCTATTGTGCATTCATAGACCTAGAGAAAGCATATGACAGAGAGAAGTGATGTTTTGGAGTATAAGGAAAAGGAAAGTCTCAGAGAAGTTGGTCGAGATGATATATAAAAGAACGAGCACAAAAGCGCTAACAGCAGTTGGGGAAACAGAAAACTTTTGAAGTTAGTGTTGAATTACACCAGGGGTCAGCATTAAGCACATTTTTGTTTGTGCTGGTCATGGATGTGTTGAGTGAAGTGATCAGGAATGAAGAGCTGTGGGAATTGCTGTACGCCGATGATCTGCTGATTACTGCTGAAAATGAGGACCTAGAGAGAAGGGTTGGAGAGAGGCAGGAATCTTTAGAGCGGGGTGGCTTAAAGGTGAATGTAAATAAAACAAGAGGTTTGGGAATACTGCTATAACCTACAATCTACCATATTTCTTATCTGATACGTCGTTACCCACAGCATTAAATATTAGTTTCTTCACTTTATTGAACGTTCCCTTAAGCATATATCATCTGGCCCATTACATACCGACAGTATACTTTTATGGCACACTATAAAACATGCTAATAGTTCTCTCTGGACTTTTTACCCCGAATGCAATGATTTCTTCCTTTAAATTTCGATCTTTTCGAAGATAGCTGCCCAACTGCTAGAACTGTGCCTTGTTCTAATTTTCACTTAAGAGCATATAATTCAGGCAAAACTTATAAAAGGCTAAACGTGTGCCTCATTATACTAGTTTATTATGTTAACATCTCTGTCGTACCAGCTCCTTCCAGCTCTACCCAGTACAAAACACGGTTTCATAAATTACAGAAAAATATATACACTACCTTTTTATGAGAGAAGCACCTTGTGATAATGACTTACCTCTCATCAACTGCAATTCAATTAGGACAAATGGTCGGAGTGGTAATTACGGCCAACAACAAACACGCGTAGTCCGGCCATTTCTTGACAGGGCGACACTTATAATAACAGCACTCTTACGATAACACCTGGAGGAAAGAGCAAAACACCTGTTATTAAATAAGAAGAAAAAATCCGGAATAAGAACAAATTATTTTTATGTTTTTGAAACAGCTGATGATAAAACTGAATGGAACTAAACTCCCGAATACGAAACACGAATTGGTTACTATAAGTAAACAACAGAAAATTAGCATCATAACATACATACATGCATTCATACATACACACACACTTGAACGAGGTCTTAAAGGTATACAAAACAATCCGGCACTAAGTACCAATAAAAAGGAATTCCCCAAGTCACATAGTATAATCGTCTTCGGAAAATAGAGAGGTATACTACTTGTCAATTTTGTACTGTCGTTGAACTATCCGGGAAGCAAATTCCCAAGATGTATACCAGTACTGCATAAGCCTTTTTTTTTCTCTCATGCCCCTTGATTAGGTTAGGTTAGGTTAATTCAATTATAATAACCAAAAGAAATTTGTGTGTGGGAAACATAACGAGATTGTTTTCAAGATGACTCTATGGTTACTTTTTAAAATGTGGCGTCCCGCGTTTTTCAGGGAAGGTCCCAGTACTCGGTTACAGTTCGGGAATATGCACTTAGGAAAACAAAACGCTTCTCTTAAATAGTCGTAAATTGCCTTTAACACTTCCACTGATAATACGTATCGAGGCACGTTCATAAAAACCTCTGACATTGCACTAAATTTCTATTACAATGTATTACACCACTTCATTGATCACAAGGCAGTTAACGACATTACTCTTGTATGTACGGATGCAATTCATATGATATTGGAAAGAGGTGACAACTTAAAATTTATCACAAGTCCAAGTTATTTGGTAACAACGTCGTCAAATTTTGGGCTGTTTCAAATAACCACTTTACCAATTATGGATAGAGATTAGAAAATATTTATTCCCTCAACATTTCGTATTTTAGTGGATGGAGACTTTCAAAGGTGGCACGAAATGGAAGGGTGATTCTAGTTTTGTTCCGACTGAACGAGGCTAACTCTGCATAACAATTTTATCGTGCATATGTGAAACAATTCGTCGATTTGCTCTGAAGCAGTCTTCCTCTATCTAAACTGCAAATATGTTTGTCTCTTCAATTACGTAGTCGAAGTTAACAATACTGGGAACCAGTAGAACATAATTCGTGACCTGACAGCTTAATGTTATTATTTATTTGGCATCGGTTCCAATCCTGCCGAGGACGAAGCACTTTTCATTGATAATTTCCCTTGGGTGTAAATTATTCCCAGGGAATAGGATATTGGATATGACACGATGTTTTGCTTAACACAGTTAGGATATTTCCTTTCTGTTCCTATATTCATAATTATATCTATTTCACCATCCATGTATTCAGGGATACATATACGTAATGCTTTAAGAACATGGATGTGAAAAACGATATCTTAACTTTATTGTTGTGAGAAGTATAAAAATGTCAGGCAGAAATACTGGTGAGTTTTCTGTACACACTGTATTACAACCCATTGCTAGTTGAATTAGTGCCATTGCTAGTTGAATTAATGTCATTAGAAGGCACTAATTCGTTCAATTCAACAAAATTTACATTTTCGTTACCGGGCCAAACACATACCTCAAGACATTTGAACCATACTACATTGCATATAATTATTTTTTTTAATATTCGTTTCCGAAAAATTCCTTATACACAATACTTAACAGTGGGGATAATGGGTTACCCAATGCCATACACAAATTGTAAGCATACATATTTTTATTCACACCAGATTGTCAACCTGAATCTGCAATTGCAGGACATGAAAACACTTTTACATTTACAAGTGTATACTGTGGATGGCTACACTTGCAGACTGGGGATTATGCGTCGTGCATTAAAAAAAAATCTAAGAATCGGGTTGCCAGAGCGATTTGTTGTCTCCATCTATCAACGAAGGGAAATATATACAGAAACATTCACACGTGCGTGTTCAAATTATATAAATATGTATCTTTTGCAATATTCAATTGGGTAAGTAGAAAACATTTAACCTGAATACGAAGTTTAAACTAAAGGTGGTTGGCATGTTATTTAACTATTCGCCAGGACCAAGAAGTAGCGCTAAAACAGGACCAAGAAGTAGCGCTAAAACAAACTGTTAATAATGCTTCACACAGCATAAATCTCCTCTAATGACATTACTTCTTGAATTATGTTCAAGACCTAGCGCTTTACCACATATCATAAACTTAATTTTTTTAAGTACAATACTTGGAGCATATAAAATGATATATTTTACTTAGCGTGCGACCGTTTTCTTCCTAGAGTATTGGCCTAGAGTTAGTTCTAGTGTTAGTGTCACACTCGGTAATAAGACTGGTCTCCTATGATGGAAATTTCATAAAACTTTTTTTGGGGGGGATGTGTAATAACACCCTCACAAATAACAAGTAATCTAAATCTGCGCATTTGTGAGTGTGCGTGTAGCACATGAACTACTCAAATAAGGCTCTCACCACACTGTTCATAACCCAAGTTAGGAATTTGCCGGTTAGACCTATACTCTGTTTTTTTCCATCTGTCCATCCGGCTGTGGTGTATGCGTATGGTAACACTGCGTCCCGGGCTTTAGGTAGTTACATTCAGCTTACATTCAACAATAATAATAATATCCTATTTCGAATATTAACGGTGTAATTAGCTTACAGTAATTTATTAAAACACTTTTCAGCTGCAAATGTACACCAGATATCCTTTTATTTACCTAAAACTTACACAAAGCGTAACTATTTAAAGCCCAGGACGCAGTGTTACCATGTGAAAACACCTCAGGCGGATGGACAGATGGAAAAAAAAGAGTATAGTCTTTTATCAGCATGCTATTTAACGGCATGAGTACAATGGCAAAACAATAACTGACATGTCAGACCGTAAGTGGGCTCATCAAACATTAGTGAGTCTAAAAACCTCCGCTTCCAGGTGAATATCAAGTCTGTAGTAAAGAGAAAATCACAAAAGACTACGGCAATTACTTGTGGCACTACATAATCCCACGTAACAAAATGCTTACTGTATACATCGGAGAATAAGATATACATCATCTGAGCCAAGGGCCAATTTGCATTTCACGAATATAAGCTTCACGTAACTATATAACTAGTATTGCTATAAGCTTTAAATTAAAATTCCTAGACTACGTTACAATCTAAATTCCTTATTTTTGGCATTATGCCCAGGACTGGGGCAACTAAGGCCATTCAGCGCTGAAACGGAAATTGACAGTAAAAGGTTTGTAAGGTGTTACAAGAAGAAAACCTCGCAGTTGCACTATGAAACAATTGTTATGAGAGGGAGGACAGTAAGATAGAAGAAAGAGAATATGAACGGAGGTACAGTTAAAGGAATGAAAGTAGTTGCAGCTAGGGGCCGAAGGGACAGTGCAAAGAACCTTAAGCAACGCGTAAATTGCACCGAATGAGGTGCACTGACGACACTAATCCCCTACGGGTACCAAGGGCTCATGTGCCGAATTCCTTCTGCAAATTAAGGCCGGTTGCGGCTTCCGGATTTGTATGAAAAATATCCAATTAAAAAATAGACTTTCATTTTCAAGACCTAATATAAGTCGCACTGTTAAATAGAAGTTGAAACCACCAACACATGTAAGTCATCCATACTGACTACTACTATAATGCTTTGAAATACTGAATTATTTAACCCTTAAACGCCGACTGGACGTATTTTACGTAGAGATAAATTGTATGTCGGGTGCCGACTGGACGTATTTTACGTCGACATACGAAAGTTTTTTTAAAATTCATGGAAAAATACTTATAGGCCTACCAGCCTAAAACTTTTGAATCACGCGCCTTGGGGAATGCTGGGAGTTCACGGATCAAGGCCTTGTTTTGTTTTGAAGCGTGACCCAGGTGCGCATGCGCGATATCCCTTCTTCTCGCTCCAGCCAGCATCAGTAGCGCACCATCCGAGAGCGATCTTTCGTGAAAAGCGTGTTTTTCTGGACTTGTGCGAGACTTTGAGCATTTGTATTGCTACAGGACATTCCTAGATATGTCTCAACGACGTGTGAACCGTGAAAGGCGCGTTTTACCCGTCGGAAGGGATCGTGTAAGGCGAGTTTTGGACCTGGATGCTGGCGAGGGGCCAAGCACCCAGCATGACCCCGCGCCTCAAGGCCGTTCTGTGCGGCCACGTGTGGCTGAAAGTGTTTCGGGAACACATCGTATGCCTTTGGTTACCCCTAGGAAGCATGTGGGCGTCCTTAGGGGCATTCGTAGGCATTTGGGAGGCCTCCAACCAAGGGACATAGACGATTATCTTTCGGAGCTTGATCGGGAACATGTCGCAAGTCCTCATTTTGATGGCAGATGGTCATCGAGTGATGAGGACATCAGTCCCGATGAAAGTGAGGATGAATATTTGCCCCCAATGTCCGTTCGAGGCTCACATCCCGAAAGTGAGATCGAATTCATTGGGTTCAGTGCATACGAGGGGGAATCTGAGGAGGAGGGGGAGGGTGGGGATACGGGCTCAAATTTTATAGCAGAGGACGATACAGAAAGTGAGGCCTAAGTGAGGGTGATGGGCCAACGGGGGGGGGGGGGGGGTATAGTGTGCATCGTGCCCGCACCCGTGCGCGTGCGCGCGCACGGGCACGTAGAAGGTCGGCTCGTCGCGCCAGCCAAGGTGAAGGTCGGTCGTCGGAGAGTGACGAGGGGTGGACGGAGGACCCCACCCCTCCTAACATGCACCCCTTCACGGCAACCCCTGGGATGACCGTACCAGTACCCCTGACTGTTTTGGGGTTCATCCAGCTTTTCCTGACGCGGGAATTGCTGGAATACCTGGTACACGAGACGGTGGACTACACT